>NC_081407.1:144729930-145030868 GCF_030272615.1 Cryptomeria japonica | reverse complement strand
AAGAATATAGATGAAGATCTCCAAGTTCTAAATACTAACTCAAACAAGAAAAGCAAGCAAAAACAATTCAGAAAGAGAAAAAATCGTCACAGCAAGAACACATTCAAGAAGGACCTTTCTCAGATTCAATGTTACAGATGTGACAAATTTGGGCACTATGTTGCCAAATGTCCAGAAAGAGCTAAGCAAGCCACGTTTGCCAAAACAAGGAAATCTAAAAGGGAAGAGGACCCCGAGAAGTATGTACTCTATTTAGCACTCACAAACCAAACATCAAACAAAGTTAACTCCTGGGTGGTCGACAATGGCTCATCCAGACACATTACAGGATTCAGAGAAGTGCTAGACTCCATGAAAGAGGAGAATGATGAGGATGTAACTATCGGAGATGACTCTACACATCCAGTCAAAGGAGTTGGAACCTGCACCATCAAACTAAAGTCAGGTGTATCATTACAACTTAAAGGAGTACTATATGTTCCAGGCATCAAGAGAAATCTAGTCTCAATATCAGCATTGGAGGACAATGGATACAGAGTGACCTTCATGGACAACAGAGTATTCGCATGGCCAAAGAATTCATCCATCAAGAAAGCTAAAACAATTGGTCAAAGACAAGGCTACTTGTATGAGCTATGCACAGAGCCCAACTTAGCCCTAATCCATATATATAATAATGCTTTTACCAATTAAATCTCCGAAAGCGATATCCATAGCTCTCTGGAATGTGGCCCCGGCATTTATGAGTCCGAAAGGCATTCTCTTATAGGCAAACGTTCCCCATTTGGTGGTGAAAGCAGTCTTCAGTCGATCTTCAAGTTCGACTAGGACTTGATTGTATCCTGAATATCCGTCCAGGAAGGACATCATCTGTGATCCATTGACGATCTGCAATACTTCATCTAATGATGGGAGCGGATAGTTATCTTTTTCTGATGCTCTATTAAGATTTCTGAAATCAACACACAATCTGATCTCTCCATTTTTCTTTCTAACTGGTACCAGGTTGGCGACCCACGTCGAGTGTCTTACTGGGAAGATGATTTTAGCTGTGAGTAACTTCTTCACTTCTTGGTATATCAGTGGTTCCAACAAAGGATTCACTGGTCTTTGTCTTTGCCTGAATGGCTTACTTCCTGGCTTCAACGGGATTGTGTGAGTGATAATCGCAGTGTCGTAGGTCTTGAGATCTTCATAGCTCCATGCAATGACATCTGGGAAGTCCCTCATGTTCTTTAGGATTCCATCCTTTTCAGTCGCTGTGCAGGACCTTCCAATGAAAACATTCTTAACTTGTGTCTCGTCACCTAGATTGATCGCTTCACACATATTGCCTTCTACACTGTGATTCTTCTTTTCTTTCAACTTGTCAGGATCAAAAATCCTTTCTAATTCAACCATTCCTTTCGGAATAGTGTTTGTCTTTAAGTTCAGGACTCCTTCGGCATCGAACTCAGCTTCACCTACTTCATCTTCATCTATGATCTGTGTTAAGAAGACGTCCGTGCTGGTTAGGAAGTCTAGGATGTGCTTGTCGTCTTCGAAAACTTGGAAATTGGTAATGTTGTCTGGGACTGAAGGGACTGATACTAACTCGATTGTAAACTTCTTTAATCCTTCCATTGCTAATGGAATCAATGAGCTCGCGGCCTGTGCAAGTGAATTGGCCACTTGATTCTGATGTCTATAAATTGAATTGATATTGAAAGCATCGAAACTTTCAATTAGATCCCAGACTCGATTCCTGTACTTAGTTAGCCTTTTGTCATGGCAAACATATTGCTTCCTGATTTGCCTTATTGCGATTTCTGAGTCTCCATATACTTGCAATATCTTTGCCCCCTTTTGGATGGCTAATAATAATCCATGAACCAAAGATTCATATTCTGCTACGTTGTTGGTGCAAGGGAACTGCAATCTGTGAGCGGCAAGGTATGTTTCTCCCTTAGGACTAATCAATTCATATCCGGCTCCGGATCCTTGTTTGGACTTAGATCCGTGGAACCTTAGTGTCCATATTTGATTTTCTTGATTGTCTGTTTCTGGACTTTCATGACTTTCATTTGTCGTACCGGACGAAACTTCATCTTCCGTAGAGCTTTCAGTGTCTGTAAAGCTTTCATTCTCTGAATCTTGAATTTCTTCTATAATGGGTGTCTGTGGGACCCTTTTGTATACTTGTTCCAATGCGGTCTGGCATAAAGCACAAGATAATTCTGAGTGGACGGCATTGTGAATTCTACACCAATTCGGAAGAAGCAAATCTCGAACGGATGCTAGGCTGCCAAGTTGCACACTTTGCTGGATGTTTCTTTGTACAAACCTTCTGAAGTTTTCAAACATGCCTTCGTCCTCTTGGTCGGATCCTTGATCGCTTTCAATGACTATCTCCGTTGATTCTATGACCTCCTGCTGGGTATTTTCATCTTGTATATCTTGTATCATCAAGATCTCCTCCACTTTTGGCTTGTATGTTCCTAGGTCGGACTCTAAAAATAGGACTTCATTGTCTTCCCCATATTCAGTTATCATCAACCTCACCCTTGGGGTGCTATCAATTTTAATCTGGTTCGGGACTCCTCTCCATGGTAGCCACATGTGCGCGAAATCAGTCGATACATATCCATTCAATTTTTGGGACCAATCTCGACTCAGGAGCATTCCATATGAATCTGGAATATCCACTACTGATATATCTATAAAATTCTGGACCCTTGGGTCTGGGGCCAATTGCATGTGAATGTTGTTCAATTCTCCCATGACTGGAACTTCTGTCTTGTCAAGCTGAGTGACCTTCCTCTTGGTAGGTGCGGGAGTTATTCCAAGCCTTTGACAAACGGCCAGGGGCATGACATTGCTTGAGGCTCCGGAATCATAAAGGCAATTGTGTAATAGCTTTCCAAATATTCTGACTGATAACAGGAACGGGGCCGGTTCGTCCTTTCCTTGAGAAGGCACTGAATTTTCTTCACTTGGTTCTTGATGTTTGACTTGATTAATCTTCGAGTGATCTTCCTTCGCTGGGCTCTCCTCTTTCGAGTGACTGGTTTTGTTTGTAGATTTTCCTTTTTTAATCACATCTTTCTTGATTGCGACTTCTTTTTCGGGAAGAACCAAGTTAGTGGTGAGGTTCTCTTTGACTGTAGGCTGAGCTTTCTTGGTCTCGCCTCTTTTGAGTAATACTTTTCCTTCCAACATATCTTCCTTTTTAGCTGGGAAGGTTATAGTTTGAACCATGCACTCATTTTGTTCGGGTTGTTCTTGAGAATCGGCCTCCTCTTGAGTCACATTGATAGTAGCTTGAACATTTGACCTCGTTGCACTAGGTTCACTCAAACTATTGATCACTGCCTCTTTAATTTCTGACACCTTAAGCAACTCGTAGAGTGGAAGGCTTATCTTGACTTTCTTAAGTTCATCTAACACCAAGGCGGCCAATCTTTTCATTTCATTTCCCGCGGGAGGTGAAATATTCCTTTGTCTGTATTCTTGAGTGTTTTGCGGGTACTCTGGAACATTGCTGGCTTGGGGATCTGGCGGAGTTGAAAAATTGTTTGGGGGAATTGATGTAGTTAATGGTTCAGGATTCCTCTGATTCCTGTGATAAACTCTTTGGTTTGCACCTCTTGACGATTGGTGGAACACTTCCTTTATTCCCTCTACTAAGACACTGTCGTTCAATGGTGGGAAATAGTATTCTGAATCTTCCACAGGTCCATTTGCAGATGCTGGCGGAAACTGAGATCCTGGTGGTACCATCGGTCCATTAGCCGATTCTGGAGGAAATCTCCCATTTTGCACTTGATTAATTTCTTCTTGTGAATATCTGCAGGTTTCAACGATCATGGCTTGACCATACTGCGTGGTTGGAACAATTTCATACCCTGTGGTGGGAGGATTTTCAGGTGGATTGGTAGTACGCATCTCCTGTTGGAAAATGTCGGCTGCAATTTTGAACTCAGGACATTGCAACTCGGAATGCTGGTTCGTGTTGTGGAGTCTGCACCAACTGGACAAGGCTGCTTCGGCTAAAAACACTTTGCTCGAAGAGGGGTTCTCTTGACTTTGCGCATTTGGTGGATTGTCCAAGGGTGTCACCACATTTCCATTGTTTGGAGCTGTATTCCATGGTCTTCTTTGGAAACCTTGATTATTATTTCCTTGATAATTGTTTCTGAATCCTTGATTATTATTCCCTTGGAAATTCTGATTGTTCGTGTGTTGGCCATGATTGGCCCTCTGCATGCTCTGGAGTTGATTATTCTGGTTCCTCAAGTGAGTTACCTCGGTCGATAGCCTCTTGACTTGTTCAATTAGCTCTTTCATTTCGTCTTTCTCTTCTTGTGTCCTTGACGAATTTGTAGCGTTTTGCAGGTACACAGGTTGAGCGGGTGCGGCTTGAGAGATTGGAGCTCCTGGGTGAAGGACCAACTGATTTGCCGGCTGTACGTTGGGATATGTCGCTTGCGGGATTGGATTCATGACTGGAGTTTGGTTGGCCAAGGCTGTGCCAACTGCTTGCATCTGGTTAGGTGCTGCGACGGGTCCCATATGTAGTAGTGGTCCAGTGATGTTTTGTCCCATGTGCTTACTCACTTCAATGGCTCTTGTATAGGCCGCATTTAGATCATTCGGAGTTGGATGTGTCCTTACGAACATAGCTGTGAGGTGATCTAAGGCTCCATAGTAAATTTCCCTTGGATCTGCGATAAGATAAGGAGGACGTAACATTGTGTAGGCTCGGTGAAATCTGTCGTTAAAGGAAGTAATAGGTTCATGTTCCCTCCTTCGAACCTCAACAAACTGTCTGTATAACTCCGCTGGCGTAGTTGGGATGCCAAATTTGGCAATGAATGCGTCTTTCATTGCGTCCCAAGTCCTGATGGACCCTGTAGGCAAATGAATAAACCAAAAGTATGCCTCTTCCCCCAATGAGTAGGGAAAAAGCCTACATGCCACATCTCCATATTCAATTTGTCTGTTACGAAGAAGGTCCTCGAACATCTTGATGTGATCTTCTGCCGTGCGATGGAAATCACTAACATTGAACTTGGAGCAAAAGTGTTCTGGATTCTTTGGCATATCATGATAAACTGCAAATTCCAATGGTGATGGATTGTTGACTAGCCACGTCGCACCATTAAGTACATGAGGAGGAGGAGGTGGAGGTGGAGCACGATGAGCCATTGTATTCCTTGAAACTGAACTTGATGAACTAGCTTGGCTCTTTGTTTGTGAAATCGCCTGGATACTAGATTGGATCGCCGCTTGTACTTGTTCTTGAAGAACTTGTGATGACTCAGGAGATCCTTCCAATCTCAGTTCGAACTCTTTGGGAGTGTCCTCTCTCTTAACTCGCTTTGCTTTGGAAGTAAACTGAAGTTCACTTAGATCTTTGATGCCTGGTGTGGACCTCAACAACCTTTGATGTTTCTCGGGCGAGAATGAACCAATGCGATCCAGCGTGAAGTCTTGCAAGGATTATTGTGGGTTCCTTTGATTGCGAAGATTCCTAGCTATGACCCTTTGATGTTCTTCGGCTATATCTTCCTCTTGCTCTAGGATGATTCTGACTCTGTTATATTCGACTTGGCTTCTCCTTGCGTTCCAAGCTACTTGATTCAATTGGGAAATGATGTCTTCTTGGGTATTGCCTATTTGCAAATTGGGTTGCACCACTTGATTCAGTCCTTCATTCGGCAACACCATCGTACTTCATGATCATGTTTGCAATGTTTTTCTCTTTTCAAAATCTTCGGACTTCGAACTTTGAACTAAAGAGCCCTCCTTCTAGCGCCAATTCTGTTGACGTGTATTTTGTACACAATCATACACAGAATAAAATACCGACAGGCATCTTATCCTCTCTTGAGAAAATAGTCTCTAACTGCTGAAGATCTGCAAAAAGGATCAGTTAGATGGACTCCAAGGTTCTTTTAGTGGGGTCTCCACGTGTGGACAAGCTTTTTAGTGGTATGATGTGATTTGCTGTTTCCTCCAAGGCGTCTTACGGATTCAAATGCTCGAAGATTTTACTAATCTAAAAGGAACTTTCAAAAAAATGGAAAAAGGACAGGGTTTAAGGAAGTCTAATCTAGCCTAACCCTATGAACGACTTAGCATGAATGAGATTTGGCAAGACTCAACTAACTTCAATTTTGCCATAAGGTAACAACTCAATTGAAATTAGTGCGATCTTCTAAGGTAATAATGGTGTTCAATGCATCAAAGACCAAGGACACTACTACGAAGGTACATGTCCTAGATGCGAAAATGCTTGAAGGTTAAGGACTCAAAATGTTTTCCAGTCGACCACGCAAGGCGTTCCTACAATCAGCAAGAAGCTAGTGGTTTGGATTGCGAATCCTACCAAATATCAAATCTCACACTTAGTCTTTCAAATTAACAAACTACCTTGATTGAGCATGATTCAAGTACATCCAACAACCATGAAGATAACTCAAGAAATTTGCAACAAAACACCATAACTTCAATATTTTATTGAATTCCAAGTCATCATATACAACAATTGCTTGAATTTCTCTCTTCAAGACTCAATCTTGCTACAAAATAAAAATTGCTTACACTTCTAATCTCTCTATTTCACTCTTATCTGACTATTCGGCTATTAACTATTATCAAATGAAATGGAAAATGGGGGTATAAATAGCATCCCCAGTTACAATGAAAGGTCCAGATTGAAAGTAAATCAATGGACAAGATCATGACACCTAAACCCTAATTAGGGTTTGTTACAAATGACCTCCTTTTTTACTGAACAACATTAAATACATAGCCAAATATTAAATTTGGCACAAAAATCTAGGAGGTATCAACCAATGAGAAATAAGATGTCATGTCATCTGTAACAACCTTTCATCTAGAATCTTATTCCCTTTCCAATTCTCTTTCTTAGCATATGCAATGAATTTTGTCACGATTCCTTCGATTTCTGTGCTTGGAATCTCGGGAAGATTCTTGATACTCTCTTCTAAGTGGATAACCTGATCAAATGCATCTAGAAGAGCTGTGTCCCAAGTAGGTTCAAGTTCCTTTGTTCTATCGCTGTGGAAGGTCCTAACTCAATAGTCTGTATATGATAATCCTCTGCTAGGATCTCACCTTCATATTTGTCTGCTGCCGGTGTAGCTATCTGCAGTTTTCTAGATCCAGTCTCATCTCGAATCATCTTGGACATCTTTGTAGCCTTCTTCATATCATTGCAAGGCGAATAACACCTATGCTCATTCCTTTCGCGCTTATTCCATTTGCTTTTATTATGTGTTTGGACGTATTAAAGGGACCATCGCCCTTGTCCCTTGGAGAGGGACAGGAGCGATCCATAATTTCTCCTTGATCTTGGCGACTTTTAAACTTCGATCTCCTTTGCAATGTCCTTCAAACGTTGTCCTTCGCACTTCCTAACCTCGCTTCGCCTTGATCTTCGAAGGAACGTGAGTGTTTTGATAGTATCGCCTTGGTCCTTGTCCAAAGGACAGGAGCGATATGAGCTTTTACCTTGATTAGCAATGTTTGGACGTTTAAAACTCTTGCATGTTATCATCAAATGATGGCTCGAACCTTGTTTATCCTTATGGCGTCTTGACTTTGCACGTACTTGAAGCAAAACGAAGGATCCAAAGCAAATCGCCCTGGTCCCTTGGAGATGGACAGGAGCGATATGGTCCCTAGGTCCATTTTGGTGATTATTTAACGTTTGAAATCTTCATGCATCACCCTTCTACCTTTCCGTGGACCCTCTAAGACCTTGCGAAATCTTGTCCTTACGTAAATCTTGCTCAAAATGATCAATACATCTAACATCGCTCTGGTCCCTTCCTGAGGGACAGGAGCGAAGTTCATCATTATGTGCTTGTTCTTGTTTGTACCAACTTGCAATCATCTTCATTACGAGAAATGATGTCCTTTCGACCTTCTTGGTTGCTCGAAACTTGTTTGCCTTTTGAAATCTATGCCATTATGTAGATATCGCTCTGGTCCCTTCCTATGGGACAGGAGCGATCTGGGTCTTAGAGTGTAAATCTCTTCATTGTGATGACCTTTAAGTGCTTGTGCTCAATGAAGATGTCTTGAAATGTCCTTGCCACCCTTTGTCTTGACTTAGATCGGTTTTAACTTGAGTGAGGAGCAAAATAATCATTGTATCGCCCTGGTCCCTTGGAGAGGGACAGGAGCGAACTTGCTCTTGTGGCCTTCCTTTCACTTTGCCAGGTTCCAAGTTTATATTCAACGGACTCGTCCTTCTTCACTCTATCCGTCCATGCCTCGACATCATTTGTAACTTTGCAAGAAAGGCAATTATATCAAAAATCGCTCTGGTCCCTTCCTGAGGGACAGGAGCGAACTAGGCATTTAACACTGGTATGGACGTCCCAAAAATCTTCAATTTATATTCAATGCGCTCATCTCATGTTCTCCTTTGTTTTTGAACGTAAACTTGCCTTGACCCTTGTCTGGATTTTGCAAAATGAAGGAAATCGCTCTGGTCCCTGGGAGAGGGACGAGAGCTACAAGGTACCTCGCCCTGGTCCCTTGGAGAGGGACAGGAGCGATTTGGTCAATATAGGTCATTCTCCTTCGTTTTTGCATCTCAAATTATATTCATTTGGCAAAGTATCTGCCTTTGGACGTCCTCAAATCATTAAGTTTTCAAAATCTTGCAAGGACAAGGCGAAATTTGAATTGTAGCTCCGGTCCTTCACTGAGGGACAGGAGCGATTTTCCTCCTGGAGGCATTTCTGTGCTCATGAAAATCTTCAATTTATATTCAATGGAAAGATCTCGTCATTCTCCATCACTTCAAACGTAAAATTTGTCTGGACTCTGCAAGGACACTGAGATATTTGAAAATGAGCTCCCGTCCTTCACTGAGGGACAGGAGCGATTTTGCTCCTACAGGCCAAAATAACAAGATTTTTCACATTTTAACACTTCACGAGGCAAAAACAAATCAATTCCAATGCCCAGGATCAAAATTCAAAAAAGTCAAAATTTGGTCAAAATATTCAATCGGACAAAAATTCACATTTCATCTTCAACACTTAGACAAATTTAAGCTCTGCATGAACATTCCAATTGAAAATTAGACCATTTTAGCGAAATCATTGCATTCAAAATTTGCATTCTAGAAAAGGAAGCTCAAAAGCTCTCAAAAACGACTGGATTATGGCTTGAAAAGGCACAATTTAAAACCCTAAGGCTTGGCCCTAAATCCAGACAACTAACTAACTAACAAAACCCTAAAAACAAAAGCGAAAACAAGCGAAAAACAAGCAAAAAGAGGGGGTCCCCATTTGCGATGGGGCGATGTGTGAAATGGTCACAACAGTATGATAGAAAGGTAATTTGCTTTGTAATCTGTATTTACATATCAATAAGATGTTTAATGTGTAAACTTCTTTGTCATGATAGGACATTTTAGATTTTATCCCCTGGGTTCATATCTAAGAGGTGACGATCTATCAAGATAATGAACACTTGTATGTAGACATTATAAGGTGATGATCTTATAATGTCCAAACCAGTTATCATGTTGGATCTCTAGTGGGTCATGGATGTGCCATGATTATGTTGTGGTAAAACATTTGTCTAAGATGTTAGTGCACCTACCACAACTTGGATAAAGATGAGAATTGAATATTTTCTCATATGATTATCCTTAAGTATTGCGTGTTTGGGCAATACTGATATCACATGCTTAGTGCTAGGTCCAACAAGGAAAGTTAATGTACTGAGAGGGGAGCGGTGAATCAATACTTCAAAACTTTTCTTCAAAAAACAATCTTACTGATAAACATAAATTGTGTATAGTTGATATCATAATAAATAATGCTAAAACATGATCATAGAAATAACATCCATACACATTTCACTCCATAACACAAAGATTTTGGTTACGCAAGTTAGAGAGAAAAATTGCGGTGGGGATGGCACCCACAACTTCACTACTGCAATAATAAAGGTTGCTCGGTTAGAGCTACATGTTTAGCTATTTATGATAGCTTACCCTGTTAGGAGTATCAAGATCTTTAGATCTATCTTGCTAAAGGATTTTACAAACACTTTTACAAAATGTTGTACTTGGTTAAAGGCTTTATAATTTAAAGACCTTGTTACAGTCTTTTACCCTGTTAAAGGTTTCTAACATAACTCGAAATAAATCAATCAAAATCTTTACAAAATATCTGCAACTTTACATCTAGAATGTTATAGCAGACTCTATGTGCTCAATATGAAATTACCATGCTCATAGCATACCTTGGTAATTAATAGATCAACTCGGTGACCTCTTCCTCTGTCCCTTAAACTGTTTTCCTGAGAAATCTTCTCGGTGACCTCTGAATATCTCTGTTCAATCATCACACCTTAACTTCTCTCAAGATTTTCATTTTCAACTCATCATCTTTCCTCTTTCTATTAGATACTCAAATCACTCTATATATATAGCTCTCTAAGGCGGTGATCTTGTTCATACATCGATTATACAAACATGTTTTATCAAATGAATAAACATAGAAATTATTTCATTGGATAAACTTCCTCAAAATCATACAAAATCTTCAAGTGCAATTCCCTATGAAATAACGGTTCCCTATTCTCGAATCTTGTAACACGTTTCCACATGTGTCCAGGTTCATTGAATCTGGTAACACGTTTCCACTCGGTTCAGATAAACTCGATATACCTTCTTTACTGCTCGGTAGACATAGGAACTTTATTCGGTAGACAGCTCGGTATATTTCATCTCGATGACTAGCCTTTCTTCTGTAACCGACACCCTTAGTACTTACCAACCAAATATTTCGGTAGTATTAACCGACTGGAGTATATAAGATGACTTTGGACATAAAACTAATGACAACTTAGTAAATAGTAACAATCTCCCCTTTTGACATTAGTTTGGTATGTTTGACAAAACTCCTTTCAAAGTCATAACACAAAATCTATATACTTACAAAATTTGACTGTAATGACAGTATATACATTTGTTCAAATACATACTCCCCTTATCAATATGCTATACAAACCTTGATTTGCATGCCCCTGATGTTCCATGCTCCCCTTGTCAATTTCATCTGTACACTCGGTAGATAGTATGAACTCTGTATACACTCGGTACACTTCCCCTTTTTGACAAACATCAAAACTAGTTACCATTCGGTGGGGGCAACTGATCATAAATAGATTTATACTTAGTACGAGCGTCATTGAGAGCATTGGTAAGTGCACCTTTGACACTTTCCATTAAAGAATTATGAGCTGTAATATCAACTAACAATGAAATCCAACCATCTAAAGTGCTTCCCTCTGCTTGTGTGGATAGTTGGGTAGCTCGGTTGCTCTGCTCTTGTACTGATGACAGATGGGGAATAAATAATGTCTGAAGAGTCATAATATCCATCCTTATTTTGTGCTCTTCATTTCGAAGTTCTAATTGTTGAACCATAAGAGTTTTTTGCTTTCTATAAAAATTCTGAATAGAATCTGGCTCGGTAGTCAGTTTGTTTGAGAGATTGGTAATCTCTTTTTCAATGACTTCGGTCTTATGATTGATATCTTTAATAAAGAATGAAAATGTACATAATTTCTGGAATAAATAAATAATGTGCTTGAGTTGAGGGGACAACTCAGCAATGAATCCAACAAGCTTGACTTTACCTATAGCAATTGCTTTCAGCACTTCTTCAATCAGCTTGGTAGTTAGCTCCTTTTCTTTTAATTGGCTAAGGTATTCTAATGCCTCTACTCCTGATGTTTCCAATTGAGTGAGTAGTTCATCCAGTTGCATATGGATGGCAGCATCTTTACTTACGGTAGCTTCAGGTAGCATGTCTGTCAATAATGCTTTAACCTTCTGAAGTACTCGGTTCCTCTTCTAAATAGCTATCTGTTTTTTCTGTTCAGCTTTGGCTTTGCAAAGCTCACCGAATTCAATAAGTGCTTGCCCTTTTAGTTTTGAAATGTCAACATTCGGCAACACAATTGGCTTTGACAGATCTATCTTGAAACTGTGCTTCTTTTCTTTCTTCTCCTTTGATGATGCCTTCACTGGTTGAATGAGTACAATGGCTTTGGAGGCTTGATCTTCCTCGGTATGTTGCTCGGTGGGAGCAACACTGTTGTCAGTTCCCGTAGCCTCTGTTGTATCCTTCGGTGATTTCTTGCATGGGGTCTCAATGGCAACAGTTTCAGTGCTTGCAGGAGCTTGAGAAGTTTGCTCACCTGTGGCCTGAGAGGTAGATTCACCTTGTGTAGCCTTCTGATCCTCTTTGCCTGGTTCTGTGTCCTGAGGTTTCTCGGTTGACACTTGTTGAGTTACCGGAGGATAGGACTTGACCTGTTCCAAGACTGATTCACTGGATATCAGTTTGGCATAGGTATTTCCTTCTATCATTTCTTCTTCCTGTGCCTCAATGTCCATGACATCCTCATCTAGTTGAATAGTTGAAGCAGGATCTTGCTCGGTGATGTCAACTATTTCCACTTCACCTTGAGGTTCTTCAACCTGAATTCGGAAGATTGCTTGCCATTTTTCTTTAGTTTCCTTTTCTACTTCAAGATAAAGTCCATTCATCATTTTCAAGGCCCTTTGCTCTACTTGAAAATTTGTCTGGTAGTTTTTCAAATGATTTCTTATATCATCTATCGACATGTCTGGAAAGAGATGTACCAGAACTCTTTCTCTCATCTGCTTCTCCGAGTCCATAGCATATTTCCATCTGTTGTCAATATGAGCGTATAATGCTTTTGGAAGAAAATCAGTTACTTCCAATGGAACTACTCGGAATTTGAGAAGTTCACATACTATTGACTCTTCTATTTGCCTCTTTTCTTCTTTTGTCCAGGAATCATATTTTACATATCTGAATGACCTGAATCCTCCATATTGTTTCAATTTTGCACAAAAATTGTTAACACTATGTACATCTTTCTTTGTGCTTTTAACAATCTGAAATTTATGTGCATCTTCAGATTTTGTGTCACTTGACTCCTTACTCAAAATGAGTCTCCTGGTTGACTTTCGATAAGTCTTTGTAACTTTAGGCAATTCAACATTTTTCTGCCTCTTACCGGGTGACACTGCAGATGATCTAGTGTTAGGTCGTTTAACTGGTGGAGTCAGTGATACCTTAGTTGTATCTTGTTTCTTTCTTTTCAATATTTTGCCCTTTGGCAACTTGGTGCTCAGAGTGATGGCTGCTTCTTGAGCTTCAGATTCTTCCTCAATTGAAAGTTGATCATCTCTCCTACCTGTTGACTTAGTAGGTGTGGAGGTAGAACCTTCTCCAAATTTCTCAATTAAGTCTTTTATCATTTTAGTGGCTTTTTTGGTAGCTTTTGGTACAACTATGCTCATTTTTACCTTCTCTTTTACCTCTTCATAGGTACCATATCTGATCTTGGTTGAGTGCCTTGGAAGTGCCAGAAAGGCATCTATTTGTTGTTGAGTAATATCAAAATCAATCTGATAACCCATAGGCGGTAAAGATTGAGTTCTGAGTTCTATTGCATTGACATAACAGTAGTCGGTGTCCACTTCAAAACAAATAGTATCTTTATATTTTTCCACTAGCTGAGGTGGGATCCTGTACCTGTTATGCATCTTTTCCTGAAATTTATTAAAATAGTCATCCATTATCTCATTGAAATTATCACCTAGCTGATTGATAAAATCATTTATCTGATGGGTGATTGGTCGGTGTAATTCCCATACAATGTTACCGACTGAAGGAAAGAACTTCTGAAAATAGAAGAACATGCACACTAAGAGTGACCCAAACTTTAGTGTGTTAGCAGTGTAATTCTTCTTAGGTTTCCTTATTGTGTTGAGATTTTCAAAGAGATTCTTCAACAATACTTCACATAAATCAATTTTCATACCCTTTTTCACAATTTTATAGGCCAAATCCACAACTGCACATGGTACATTGTTTTCTCTTGCCGACTGGAAGAAACAATAACCGATGACTCTAATTGCAAATTTTAGTTCTGCATTCGTTACATTATTCAACTTAAGTCCTCTGCAATCAGACTCAACTCCGGTTAAAGTTATCAGTTCCTTCTGTGAAATCATCTTATGTGCTCAGGCATGGTCGAATATAGGGTATCCGGTGATTATGTGAATAATCTCCTTGGTGATCTTGAACGGTTGTTCCTCTAACCACATAAAGTTGTCATGCACTTTTCTCAAGGCAAATTTGACCCATTGGGGTTTGAAAACTCGAGGATAGGTTAGGGCTTCGGTCAATCCCTTAACCTTGATATGCTCAAACCTACTATCCATGATTCCATCGGTGCATAGTTCATCATACATGTCCTTAATTTCGGTATGACCTAGCTCTTCAACACGGCACTTAGTATAAAATCTGACATCTTCAACCAATAGAACCCTATTCGGAATAAGAGAAAATGCAGTTTTCTCATCGGGTTCAGATGCCACTTTGGGAGGTAAGGAATACTTAAGGGAGGGCTTCTCAATAGTCTCAACTACAACTGGTTTCTGCATCTTGGGAGCCATTTCAAACTTGAATTTCTACTAACAAAATAGCTTAGGGTTTCAACTAACCAGAAAACGCTTTCGACTTAGTAAATACAATGCAAATATTCTCAACTGATATAAATCGGTTAACTCGCTTGAAAATGTGTTAAGATTGTGTGAAAATACCTTGAATTCTCTTTGGAGATGTTTGATCGCCTTTGATTCACTTAGCTCTGCTCTTTGAAAACTGGTAAGTGTAAAATGACCGCACAAAGAACTTTAAATACATCCTTTACCTTATCGGGCTTCGTGCAGTTAGGTAAGATATGCATTAAATGCACTTGGTTGCACTTTACCGACTAACTTCCTTATATGCTTTTACCAACTAGACAGGTTTACTACATTTACTGATTTCACTAGTAAATCATAAGACTAGATACAATTTACAAAAATGTTAATACATCTTAGCTATGCAGATTTTGGAATTATGATCATGAGTAAAATTAGGAACTGTTAAGATCTAACCTTGTAAAAATGCAGTCCCTTCATACCTTTATTGATTAATTAGAAGTAGATGCACCTAACTTGGTAGGTAAGGTGCTTTCTTCATAATTTAACCCATGTTCCTTCTTTTTCCAAATTTTCTGTAATTTTATTCTTATCTCTTCAGTGTCTCCTCTTGGTTGATCTCTGCAACCAAGTGTCCAACTTTATGACAATGAAAGCATGCCATTCCAAGATTTCTCTGTGATCTCCGGTTGTTCATTCCAAACCTTATCATACAGTTTGCACTTATATGTCCATACCTTCCATAGCATTCACACCATATCCTTGTATTGTAATCCCATGGTACTGCAGTATATTGTCGATTGAGATCTGAGTGAGTTCGGTAGCTTCTATCATTTGCTCGGTGTGGGGACCACATATAGTTTTCTTGCTTAAACCAACACTTCTCGGTATTGTGTCCATATCTATTGCAGTTTTTGCAAAACCCCTTGAATTTTGCCTTCGAATAATTGCTAACAGACTTTGTCCTACATTGATTAGATGTGTGACCATACTTATTGTAATTGTAACAATAACCATCAGACCTAGTGACATTCGATTGCTTACCTTTTCTGATTCGGCACATGTTGGCAGTATGTCCTTGTTTTCCACAGTAGTTGCAAATAGGCTTCTTATCTTGCAACTTATCTTTGTTTCCAGCCTTTCTTGATGATTCTCCTTTCTCGGTGGTGTTGTTTCTTTTGTAACCGAGTCCGGCAGATTTGTTGGGTGATCTTATGTTTAGTTGCTCGTCCAACATTCTTGACGCTTCATAACTTTTCTTCAGTGTTTCTTTTGACTTCTTTTCTACTTCAAGTTCATTGGTCAATCTTGATACTTCAAGTTTCAATGCTTGGTTCTCATTTTCTTTTAGAGTTGCTTCATGATGTGCATAACCCAATTGATCAGTCAGATTATGTTGAATTCCAGTCATCCTTGTGATTTCATCATTCTTTTCAGATACCATTTCTTCTAGCTGCTGTTTTTCTCTTTCTATATCTCTTATGTTATTTTCAGCTGTTCTCAACGCATCAAGATTTTCAGTCATCTGTGTATTGAAATACTCATGTTCCCTTCTCATTGCTTTTAGTTGTTCATTCAATGCTTTGTTCTTTTCTTTCAATTCTACAATCATTTCTTCAGACTCATCTGATATGTTGTTCTCAGATGAAGTCTCAATTTGTTCCACCAACTCTTGTGAGTCCTATAAATCATCAGACAATCTTCTTCTGACTTTCAATGATTTTTGCATTTGTCTCTGCATATCTACAATCACTTGATTAGCATGATCCAATTCTTCTTGGAGATTCACAATTCTGCGTGATTGTTTATAGCTTTCCATTGATAGGATCTTTCTCTTTAGGCTGTAAAACCCTTTTCCAAGAGTAGTGCTCTGATACCAATTGTTAGGTCCAACAAGGAAAGCTAATGTACTGAGAGGGGAGGGGTGAATCAGTACTTCAAAACTTTTCCTCAAAAAACAATCTTACTAATAAACATAAATTGTGTATAGTTGATCTCACAATAAATAATGCTAAAACATGATCATAGAAATAACATCCATACACATTTCACTCCATAACACAAAGATTTTGGTTACGCAGAAACTCTTGGTTAGAGAGAAAAACTGCAGTGGGGATGGCACCCACAACTTCACTACTACAATAATAAAGGTTGCTCGGTTAGAGCTACATGTTTAGCTATTTCTGATAGCTTATCCTGTTAGGAGTATCAAGATCTTTAGATCTACCTTGCTAAAGGATTTTACAAACACTTTTACAAAATGTTGTACTTGGTTAAAGGCTTTATAATTTATAGACCTTGTTACAGTCTTTTACCCTGTTAAAGGTTTCTAACATAACTCAAAATAAATCAATCAAACTCTTTACAAAATATCTGCAACTTTGCATCTGGAATGTTATAGCGGACTCTATGTGGTCAATATGAAATTACCATGCTCATAGCATACCTTGGTAATTAATAGATCAACTTGGTGACCTCTTCCTCTATCCCTTAAATTGTTTTCCTGAGAAATCTTCTCGGTGACCTTTGAATATCTCTGTTCAATCATCACATCTTAACTTCTCTCAAGATTTTCATTTTCAACTCATCATCTTTCCTCTTTCTATTAGATACTCAAATCACTCTGTATATATAGCTCTCTAAGGCGGTGATCTTGTTCATACATTGATTATACAAACATGTTTTATCGAATGAATAAACATAGAAATTATTTCATTGGATAAACTTCCTCAAAATCATACAAAATCTTCAAGTGCAATTCCCTATGAAATAACGGTTCCCTATTCTCGAATCTTGTAACACGTTTCCACATGTGTCCAGGTTCATTGAATCTAGTAAACACATTTCCACTCGGTTCAGATAAACTCGGTATACCTTCTTTACTGCTCGATAGACATAGGAACTTTACTCGGTAGACAGCTCGGTATATTTCATCTCGGTGACTAGCCTTTCTTCTGTAACCGACACCCTTAGTACTTACCGACTGAATATTCCAGTAGTATTAACCGACTGAAGTATATAGGATGACTTTGGACATAAAATTAATGACAACTTAGTAAATAGTAACTCTTAGGTGATATCCTGTCATCACAAGATTGACGTGATGGACATTTTGCATCACGTGTTTAGGTGATAGTTCATATCATGTGATTAGGTGATATGATTTCCTAGAAAGTTAGATTGTGTAAGGAATACTAACCATCATTTGAATTGTGATGCTTGACATACTGTTCTCATTTATCTTACCTAGCTAAGAGGGAGTGTTAATGCATGGTAGCTTCGGTAAGATAAATGATTGAATGAGAAATAAATGAAGTCTCTCATTCAATCAGTTATCCTGTCGATAAACTATCAGGAAAACTTCAAGCTATTTCATTTGATGATCATTCCTCATTTGTATATATCCAATCTACTTAGTCGAACAATATCGTTAATCATATCATAGCATGGTATATCAGTTTGCATTATAACTGTGATCACCGATGATTATCGGGTTAACCATGTATCCCGATTTATATCGGATATCTTCTCAGCAGTAAACAAATAATGATTATCGGATTGTTATCGGGTGGCAAAGTATGCACTGCTTGATATATAACTATTAGTTAGTGATTGGTATCGGTCAACTTAGACACCGATTGACATTGATTAATATGCCACACAAACACTGATTGGCATCGGTTAACATGCCACGTGAATACCGATTGGCATTGAACACTAAGTTACATAGACCCTGATTAGTATCGGGCTGGTGATTAAAATAAACACCGATTGATAGTTATATATCAAAGGGTGTGATCAAGTATTGTCTTGATCAGTCATGTCCAAAAGACATGACCGGTCAAGGTACTGCTTGATCCTCCCCTCTTGCAAATATATATCAATCGATATTTGTGAAGAGGATATTGAAATCGATAAATACTCCTCTCACCTACCATACAAAAGAAGATAGTCAGATTTATAATATAAATAGATAATACATAGATAGAGAGAATACAAATTAGAATACATCTTGCATATTGAATTGAAAATTGAACATCATTTACAACACAAACACCCAAGTGTCTCATACCCAAACTACTATGAAATGCATTTCCTAAGTAAACTTAAGTAAGGTATAATAATATCCATGATGAATAGTTATTTACACCAACACCCCCCCTTAAGTGCAACTTAGGGGAATGCACTTAAGTCTACAATGCAACTAAGCAATGCAAGATGGGTCCCGGTTACAAGGTCGTGTTAGGTACCCATGTACAAATGCAAATGCATGCGAACCAATGCAATGAAATATCTCACAAAGCGGGGAAATAGAGAAAAACCAAATGGGAAAAAACCCTCCCCCAAAAGAGAGATGAAAGCTATACAAGAGAACTCTCATAGAAGCATGTGAGGAACAAAACCCAATGTGAGGAAAAAGTCCCCCCCCCCACCATATGAGAGAAGAAGAAGAGAGACAAGGAAGCCCCCCCTCACTGTAGAATCTGCACCAATGATAGAAGCTCGAGAATGAATGAAGAAACTGCTCCAAGAACGTCGAACAACATTCCTCTCCTTAGGAAGAAACAAAACCAAAGGTGGATCCATGAAGTCTCCCCAATCATGAAGGGAAGATGTATGAAAAAAAGTCATGATGAATGGAATCTCTAAAAACTGCTCAAGTGTCCCCATGTTGATGCTGAAAGATACCCCCTCCAACGGTGGTAAACCGCTCCACGCTACTAAAAAAGGCACTCCAAGATCTAGTGGAGAAGGATGTAGAACAATGTCCAAAGACTCACATGTCTCCTCTAAACATAAAGAGACCTCCTCCAACTGTTGTACATAAGTATCCACAATCATATCAACCTCGAAAGAATGATCAAGTAGAGAATGAACAAGAGGGTCAAAGTGTTTCCTCGCAACAATCGAAGAAGGATCATCTTCATCAAAGAGAAGATGAATATCATCAATGATGTCTCCCAAAACTGCAACGTACAATTCCACAAACAAACCTGCAATGTTTGTCAAGTAATCATCCCAAGAATCTGAAGGTGGAAGACAAGAAATATCTAGCTGAATTGAATCACATGAAGGCAAAACTGTCGCACTATCCGCATCATCAGGTGCAATAGGTGATGTGATATCAATAGGAGGAGATGAAACACAAGGCTCAAGAACGGGGTCACATGTGAGAATCCCCAAGTTCAAGTACCCAAAGTTCTCAAAATCTAAACCATCACAAGAAGTGTGATCATCATGTGAAGAATCATCATATGTGAAATCATTATCATCAACAAAATTTGAACAGGAGTATAACCGAGATGCATGATCAACCACCCCAGTCGCAATGATAGCTCTAGTCTCCAAGTCTCTAATGAAAACTAAATCAGGTGTGAACTCCACAATTCTCTTAGTTGCGCCATGTGTGATTTGATAGATGGAAAGGAGATTATTTGTCAAATGGGTACACACAACACATCATTGAAGGAGTTATCCCCAATGGCAATAGTTCCTTTCCCAACCACATCCATGTATGTATGATTGCCCATCAAAATCTGCGGCATGGTGCAAGGCTCAAATGTAAAGAACATAGAATGTGAAGATGCCATATGATGAGAAGCCCTTGAATCTAGAAGCCATGTCTCTGAATCATGACTTGTAGTAGCACAAAGAGATTTTCCTTTTCTTGTCCCAAAAGAGTGAGTCTTCCCACTTGTAGAAGCCATGAATGCTTTCCCTTTCCCTTTTGAATGTGTGGAAGTGGAAGTTGATGAATCATCCTTCTTGTAGGCATTAGGCAAATCAATGTTATGCTTTTTGAAGATATGTGTGAGCTCATCAATCTTCTTAGAATGGAAACGACGCTCCTCATGACCAAACGTTTTACAATAGGCACAAGTAGGTCTCTCCTTCTTTGGTGAATAGTCCTTCATGGAAGAGGATGAATCTCCTTGTTGTGGAAAAGGTGATGCTTTGTCCTTAGGCTTTGATTGCCATTTCTTCTTGTTTGAGTTGTCCTTTCCTTGATTTCCTTTGTTCCCTTGATTTGCCACTAATGCTTGATACTTAGAAGTCTTAAAAATGGCCATGCTTATCAACTTAGTTTGTTCCATCATCAGCATTGTGTAGCTTGAACCCATTGTCATCCTATGGGTTTGGAAACTAGAAACAAAAGTTGCATATTCTTGTGGAAGTTTGTCTATCAAGTTGAAGATCAATTGAGTATCCTTCTTATCAATGCCACAATCTTTGAGTTGTGCCCTCAAATCTTTTGCCATAGTGACATAATCTTGTATAGTATCAAAGTTCTTGGGATCTAACATGGTGAGATCACTATCAATTTGATATCCCCAAATCTCATCAACTTGACCATACAAGTCTTGAAACTTTTGCCAAGCATCCTTGATTAGAGTACATTTCTCAATATTAAAAATGAGATCCTTTGATACATACTTTTTTAAGGTACCAATTGCCATGATATTTTTAGTGAGCCAATCCAAGTGACCAATAGGATCGGCGGGAGCAACAATAGTTCCATCAATATAATGAGTTAGTCATTTTTCCATAAGTTTACTCCATGCATCAATTTTCCAAGTAGCGTAATTATGAGGAGTTAAGAGAGGAAACTTAAGAGAACCCATAGTAGCAAAAAGAAAAAAACACAAGATAGAGAGAGGCACAATCACACAAGACACCCCCCCCAAATTACTCAATCAAGAAACCCCCCCCCCCCCCCCCAAATCATGATTTGGCACTTTATACTTAGTGCGTGTACAATGGGCCACTTGCAAAACAAGACAAGGTGGACTTCTAATTTTAATTTAACAACTTCTCAAAATGAGATATAAGAGACTTCAACAAATACTACTAGTGATCTAAACTGAGATCCAAACAAAATACAAGTACCAAATAGGACAAAAAATGACCAAATACCGAAAGTACAATTTCTACTCAAAATCACTGCAAACAAATGGCAGATTATGAAAGTAGACAAAAAATTATGCACTTTAAAAAAAAACAGCACTTGAAAAGGAGTCCTTATGAGCCCAAACGAAGCCTCCAAAGTTGTAAAAATTGAGACTTCACGATTTCAAAAAAACCTGTATCTGAAAACAGAAACCTCCTACACCACTATACAGATCACAAAATTCTACCCCAAAACAAAAAAAAATTGCTCGAAAAAAGGAGTTCGGATGAGTGAGATATCACTATTTGAAAATTGCCTGCAAAATTATAATTTCTGAAAAATTTCCGTCGTAGCTTCAAACTTCAAATGCCTCTAGATTTAGCAAAACTGACTTTCTTGGACCTCCTCAATCCAATGGTGACCTTAGATTTGACCCATCAAGCTTCAATAATAACCTGCAATAGAAAGCTTCAAAATGCAAAGTCCGATTTGGATGAAACAAAAGGCAAAACTGACTTTCTTGGACTTCCTCAATCCAATGGTGACCTTAGATTTGACCCATCAAGCTACAATAATAACCTACAATAGAAAGCTCCAAAATGCAAACCCATCAAATTTCTCTCAATTAGCAAACCAATGACACTCTAATGGCTCTGATACCATGTGAGATTTTGCCAAGATCAAGAGGCAATGGAAAGCACAAATAAGAGAAAACAAAATAGATGATAGGAATAAACTGTATTCTATCAAAGATGCAAAATGTGATCAACTGGATCATCAATCATTACATACAATGAATATGAGCTTGCATATATAGGCAAGGCAATATGGATATGTGAGCACACAAACATGACATGTGGCTCAATAAGAAACACGGGTAGGTAGGAAATAGGTGTGGTAGGTAGGAGAAACAATAAAATATTCCATATGAGGTGGATCACCCACCGAAGGTGGAATTATCACTCCACAATAAGTGGATATGATAGTAACAAGATCAACACCATAAAAGGTGGAAATTCTCCTACACACACTATCCCAATGTGGCACAAACACCCAAGTGTCTCATATCCAAACTACTATGAAATGCATTTCATAAGTAAACTTAAGTAAGGTATAATAATATCCATGATGAATAGTTATTTACACCAACAATAACTTAAGAAATCCCTTTTAAATAAATCATCTAGCCTTTGCCTTAAGTTATAATTTAATTTAAAACACCATTTTTTCATCAAATACTGGACCTGCCAAAACAAGCTCCAAGGATATGGGGAAACAAGCTGAGAGAATTGCCCTGCCAGAGATAGTCACTGAACGGAGCTGAAGAACCCTTGCCAAGAATAGCACCAAAAATGCTGGAAGACCAACTGCTCAAACTAACCTATCGGAAATAGCCATCTGAACAGACCTACTGACATCCTGTTAAATATAGTACTTACTAAAAATAGCATACTGCTAAAAATAGTAAGTGTTTCCAAAGTGATTTTAACCACATTCTGAGCAGTCGTCGCACTTACTAAAAACAGTACATCTGGAAAAAGTCACTCGATGCAGATGCATGTCAAACCATCATGAAGCTCTTTGAAAACCCAGAAGGAATCCATAATCCAAACTGTCAAACTCCCACATATAACCTTGAAAACACCAAAGAATCCTCCTAGAAAATAGAAAACCCTAATTTATGCTCCCGACTAGCCTACGGGCCTCTGAAATAGGCTAACGGCCAACTGAACTAATCACTGCAGAGAAGGGGACATTACACAGATGTTACGGATGAAACAAACCCTCAAGGATTCATAGGTGATTTATGATAAACCTCTTTCTATCTTTTGTGATAATACTAGTGCGATTAATATTTCCAACAATCCAGTACTTCATTAGTGCCCTAAGCACATATCTATCAAGTATCACTTTTTAAGACAAATAGTTGCAAGTCATGAGGTCAAAATTGAGTATGTTGCCACAAAAGATCAATTGGCTGATATATTTACCAAACCCCTACCTAAGGAGACTTTTGAGACTCTGTCAAAAGCTTGGGGTTGTCGTTTCTCCAGTCTAGATCTATTCATGTCCAAGCATCTGCTTAGGGGAATGCTTTTTTATTGTTGTTCCATTGGTTGTCCCAAACACTTTGTTATTGATGTCAAAGGGAGAGAAAGTGTTACTTTGATATTCGATGGATAGTTCAGATTGTTGTTTGCAGATGCTTTGAGAATTTGATGTTGTTGCAAGGGTATTTGGATGTTCAAAATGTTTTTGTTTGAAATTTGATGTTGGTGCAGGGTTGTTTGGATGTTCAGATTATAGATAAAAAGCTGCTTCTGGATTAAATCGTGTTCAAGATTTTTGACAGCTTTCTATCTATTCTATGGATTGTGTAAATCTCTTGAACACGATTTAATCCAGAAGCAACTTTTTATCTATTCTATGGATTGTGTAAATCTCTTATCATTAATGTTCAGATTATGATCTCGGGTTTGATCTCAGACTATGGTGATTTGATTTCAGACTATGGTGATTTGGTTATTGCTTTTGTTTCCGATTTGATGACTCTGGTTTGACTGTGGTTTATTGTTTCAGTTTTGACAAGTACTGGATCGGTTCATGTTTCAGACTGTTAGATTTGATCATTTCATTTTGTAGACAATGATTTCAGATTCAATTTTGCAGATCTCAGAACCGATTGTGGTTTGCAGATAATAATTTCTATTTGCTGATGTTTTTGATGATGGATATGTTTTTCTGTCTACTGCGGTTTTGACATCAATGCCAAAGGGAGAGATTGTTAAAATGCTTGTCATTGATGTTGATTTTTGTGATCAGATTAACAATAATGAGCAGGAAATAATAATGCAGTCAAAGCACACAAATAGAAAGGGCACACAACACAAGTTTACCCTGGGAAAACCTCCCTCTTGGAGGTGAAAAACCCAGCAACAAGATCCAAGTTTATATTAGACAACATCAGCATACAACTTTGCTTACTGCACTTGAAGCAACATATAAATAAGAACAGCAGAATGAAGATTCCAAACTAGGGCACAAGGAATAGCTTGATAGACTTATCTGCACTATCAAGATTTGTTGTTTGCTGTCATGCAGATCATTCAAAGAGCATAGGAGTGAATTTGCTGACTATGGATATGATTCGCTGCCACTGAGACAATTCGTTGTTCCTAGGAATGAATCGCTGACACAAGAAGATAGTTCGCTGCTCTTTGAAGGCTGATTCACACAAGGCTAGCGATGGATAAAAATGAATATCTATTGTGTAGAATGAATCTTGTTTATATCTTGTTTATATACAAGATTCATGTTTAAGTCTTCTAAGTCGGCCTTAACCAATTCTCTTTATTTTAGATATTTTACTTTTCATTTTGGCGCCCAATTTGGGGCCTATATAGCTTGCAATTTGTGCCACATTACCTTTTGGACCCAGCCCTATTGCTTCTCCACACGTTACATGGGAATAGGACCCAGCTGAGTCTCCACGTTACATCAAGAAGGGCCCAGCCCTATAAGGATTCAAATCCTTATTTATTTTCCTCACTAAGTTACAATAAACTAACAATTGATGTCAAAAGATTGCAAAAAGACTTCATACACAGGGTGATATGGAAAGTTATTGATTTGAAATAACCATATAAATGTGATGTCCCCGTCTAAACATGATAGAATGTAATGATAAATAATAATACAAATTAAAATATAAAATATATAGATATAATCAAATAAAATGAACTAAATAAAATCTTCACAATAATAATGAACAAGATTTAATATAAATTATATATTTATTTAATATTTATATTAATTTCATAGTTATCAAATAATAAAATAAATTTTACAATATTATTTCTGTTTTTAATCTTTGAATTGATATTTACCCTTAGGGGCCTTTGCTCAAGTCCTTACGGGCCCCACTTCTCCCTTCTTAATGGCTGGTGGCTGAAGATAGTGGAAAAACCCAAGAAAGCACAAATGAAAATTTCTCAACTCACCGGTACCTTGAGTTTGATGGCTGCTGCTATTTATAAGTATCTAGCATATCAAATGGTGATCTTTGTGGCAGACCTGATCTGCTGCATGTCAGAAGGGTCTCCCTTGCAACAATATAAAGTCCTTTCAAACTCTTCTAAAAGTGAAATACAAAGCACCCAATGAGCCACATCACCTCTTGTCTCCATTCACGGGCCTAACATTTCCTATGCTGCAAATATAATAATCTTCAGAAATATTATTGCCCATGCAAGTAGTCATTTGATGCCATAACACATAAGTATTGGATCGTCTAGGAAGTGATTATAGAACAAACAAATTATATAGTCTATCACGGCGTAAAAGAAGAAGATGATTGTCGCTAATTGGATGATTAGTACCCCACGATGGCAATCAAATGAACTATCAAGTTGCCTCATATTAATTTTCATTGCATATCAAGGATCGACCAAGAATCACTAAGCAACAACTTATATTAAACAATATCGATCATGGGAAGAATGCTATCAAACAGCGATGAGTAAGGAGACTACTCAGAGGTTAAGAAATGACTAATTACATACGGAAGGGTGAGATTAGTTAAGGAAAGAAGGCAGTTATGAATAGACATAAGTCATGACCTTTACAACATGACTTATCCTTCCATTTGGAAGATATATGAAGGCATTCACTTCCGCTTCAACAATCATGGATTTGTGAATTACTATTTTATTTATCTCTAATAAAGTGCTCAGGCAAGCGAAGTGGGTGATTCCGCCAATCAATAAGATCTTCTATGCATGTTAGAAAGAATCAATAGGCAGAGACAATATTCACACTGATTGCAAGAACCAACCTAGTAAGATCTGTAACAGCAATAGCCGATTACGGCAATCATTAGATCGTAGCCATTACAAGTTTCGTATCAAACAAGGGGATCAGATCTGGTTGATCAACAACAATGAAACTTACATATACTCTAAAAGAATATATCGGGAATATTAAATACTCTCAGTTAGTACCAAATATCATGTGTAAATACGTGTAGTAATAGAAGGAAAAACAGTCAATATATACATACTGTAAAAGTTAAGATGGCATTCGTAATAAGAATGGGGACAACAATTATAATTAAAGGACAGTGAGGGAACTATGCTGAAGCTTCTAAGGAGTCGTTTCATTTTGAGAAGTCTAATCATGAAGAGTCATGTCTCATCGATTTCCAAAGGATGCTATCCTTTCGGTTTGAGAGCTATTCATACTTATGAATATAAATGAAGGAGAAGATCTGTCAACGTAATATAGCTGTTCAGTCAGAGAGAGTTACCAAGGGAACGAAGAATAACGGAGAATAAAGGGAAATGGGAGGAAGAGAGGCTGCGACAGCAGACTGAGAGAAAGGTAAGAGGTTAGTTTGTACGCCATAGGAATATATATGTGTGTAGACGTGTGTGCCACACAGACACATATATGTTTATAATGGATCTGTCATATGTGATATATCACGAATCTCTTTGACAGAGTTATAGTCTTATCATAATATTGTCTCATGTATATGTACCGATATATATATGTATGTATGTAGGATCAATAATAGTAATTAAGAAATATGTAGAGGCAGGCATAAATTATAAATTAAAAATGATAATGAAATATAAAATGTTATATGAATAACAATAATTTGGCTATGTGATGGAGGCTATTGGGAGAAAATCTCGTTAGCCTGATTCGAGATTATGATAATCCCTGGTAGGCAGTATATACTGAGTACTCATATGCATATATGTCAAAGGCTTGGGTGTCGGAAGCTCACCCAAGAAGAGACGGATCTTGCTACTCCTCTCTGGTAAACTTGGATGATAAGATGTATCATCCAAGGCAGGGATTGATCATATATGACGATCTTCCTTGGTAGGCTTGGATGTAAGATGCTACATCCAAGACGGGAATCGAATTATCCATCGATTTCCCTGGTAAGGCTTGGAACCATAATGGATTCCAAGAAGGCGAGCATTACAACCGCCTAAGGACATATCCCAATACTTCATTCGTATCCTTTTTATTACCTAAGAATTGAGATTAGTTTTATTAAGTAATTGAAGTTTAATTGCAAATTAGATTAGTAATATATATTTTGTTGCATTCTAACAGTCTGTTTTGCAGGAAAGTGATCTCTAACTAGTAGGGACATTATAATAAATGTACTCATACTTATAGTTTCAGGAACACACGATCTGAGTATCTAATTACTTACAGTTCCAGGAATCAATGTTTATCGAAGAATTTATGTTCACGATGTGAACCTCATCTACAGCATACATCTTTCTCTAAGAGTTTATGTTCACGTTGTGTCTCTCATTTACAACACACATCTTGCTCCCAGACTCCCCTGATTCTCTTATGTTGAAAAAGAGAAACCATAATTCCTATGATCAGGTCTTTTAATCAGTAATACGTCCAGTTCAAATAACCTCACAAAGTAAGGAAAGCTTATGGTAGCAAACACGTTATAAAATACTGAAATAAGGAGTTTGATAAGTTAAAAAAATTATAACTACTATGGCAGTTGTAAGACAGTTGAAGAGACAGTTGAAACCACTTGGTTGATGGAAAACAATATATACTTTGCTTGTGTTCAATAGTGTGTGTGAATGTGGTGAGTGAGTGAGAAGAGTTGTAATCTCTTATCAATCCATGATGAAATTCCGATTGTGAAGACATTTTTGAATACAGGAGCACTGAGAAGAAAGCATATCATAGAATTCGATACTGCAAAGTAAGAGGATATTACAGAAGTAAAGGAAAGAAGTTTGATACATTTTTTATTACAGTATGTGTACTATAATGCTGTATGTATGAATTATATTGTGACAGATTAAAAGTATAATTCAATCTGTATTTCAGTTAGTTTAATTCAAGATCAAGTTCAGTATCAAGAAAACAGTGATATATCCCCTCTAATAAGTTCATTCTAAGATAATATGAACAGGCCATCAAGAGATTGCTGACAGTACTGAGAATATACAAACATATTTATAGAATATTATTGATATTACTGTTGTAATGTATGAAAAAGAACAGTATAATTCATGAACAATAATGTTCAGATTGTGATATCTTTGTAATATTTGTAAATCTTCAAAGTTGTAACATCTAACTTTGCAGATTTGAAATCAGAGACAGTATGTCTCATCTGTAATATTCCTTTGGTTGTTGCCACAAGGATTCTGAGTTGGTGCTCAGATTGACAAGGTTGTGCCTATAAGGGTTGGTGCTCTCAAGTGGGGAGATTGGTGGGTTGGTGCCCTTCAAAAGTTGTAAACAATTTATTTGTGAAGCTAGATTAGGACAGTAGATCCTAGCAGCATTTCTCACCGAGGTTTTCCCATCCTGGATTTCCACGTAATCTTTTGTGCATTTGCTCATTGCATGGTGCATCACTTTCAATTTTCAGTTTCATGTTGATTACACTTCAGATTTCAGATTAAAAAGTTTTAATAAGTTTATCAAAAGGTTTAATTGAATAAGGGTCTAAAAGTTTTATTTACTACCGATCCACCCACTCCCCCCCCACCCCCCAACTACCAACCTCAGGAGGAAAATTTGTGTTGTATAAACCCCACAAACAGCTAAAAAATAAAAAATAAAGCCAACAATACTAATTTCTGAAGTCTTGATTTGTCCCATCTTCTTCTCTAGGAGTAGCCGCTGCAAGAAACTGATTTTCCAACTGTCCTTGGCTACCATAGTCTGATTTTTCATCATGTGAAGGTGAAGAAGCAACATGATCATCCAACCAATCCATACCATTACTACCCATATCGTTAACATGCTCTATGCTATCCTCCACAATAGAAGTCTCAAGTGAAGACAACTCATTCCCCATGGCTGTCCTTGACTCAGCCTGTCTAACAAAGTCTTTATATAAATTTCTGCCTATCATGGGTGAAGTAACTCTATTCCTTTTTGATTTCCCAAACATTCTTCGAATTCCCTGTTGTGTTTCTGGATCACTCAACAAATCATATAAGTTCTGCATCAATTCAATAGTGGATTTGTTGAAGGCCATCTTTCCCTTTCTTCTGATTGTAAGAGACTTCCCCAACAGGATGGCAGGATGTTGGCTCTGATACCACTCTAATATCCCTTGCTCTTGTAGGTGTAGAGATAATGATTTTTTCACACAAGGAATATTGTCAAACAATTCACACACCAGGTCTCAGTCTGCTGTTCTGAGTTACAGTCTGATCCAATGTTGTTTCCAGCACTAAGGATGCTTGCAAAAGATCACATTAATTGTCTAGAGTAGCAACACATTACATAATGGACTCAATCCAACTCCACTTATACATATTCATAACTTTCAAAGGTGAAATGCACATCTACAGCTATAGACATTTAATCAAACAGTTGGCATACCATCATATGATTAAGTGACATAGAAGATCTGATGCAACCTTATTACTCCTTGTTTTAGGAAAAAATAGTCTCCTTACAATGACTTAATCGAATGCCAAGCACTTGATTATTGATAGTGAACTTCAGAATGTCTGAAGGCACATGACAATCATTAAGACATGCATACAACTAATAAATACTAAGAGATTTTGATGCCAAAGTGAACCTGGTAGCATCACCTGGTTGAGGAATAGAAGAAGCAAGCAATGTCACGGACTAGGAAGCCTCCAATGATGTTAATTTGTCCTCCTTGTCAGATCGCCTCTGCTGCTGCTAATAGCAGTCTGATTCATGAGAGAAAGACAGCTGCAAATCCTCAATCTCTATTCGAAACATGTTCGCCTTTCCTTCACAAGTGTGGCGCTGTCATTATTGTTGAGCTTCGATGCCAAATGGATGTGTTATGAGCAAATCAAAGGGTGGAGGTTGACTGCCACTATTTTTTGTCTCAGACTGATATGTCAATGATCCTTTCACATTTCTCCCTCAAATTGCCTCAAATAGAATCGCCTAACATCTTCAAAAATATCACTAGCCTCAAATAAAGATTTTGATGCTCAAACAAGGTGGTTAGAGAAAAATCGTGGGGATGGGAGGTAAAGCTTGATTTACTTCAGACCTGTTCCATGGCCAACAATCTCCCAAATCCCACCTTCAATTGGTCTTCTACTGAAATCGCCTTTCTTTCCCAATGAGAATCGATGCACCAATGTGCCAAATATTGAAGGACTGAAAAATACCGCAAAGATATCAACCATGAAATTGACACGAACTCGATAAGCACAATATGAAGGACTGAATTATCCTCCACTCTCAGCTGCAACCCCTCGGAAGGTCTTTCACTCCCTCAGTTAGGCTATCAATGAGAGTTTTCGTTCCCAAAGACAAAGATCTGCAGAAACCCTTGGCTCCACAAAACCAATCAATTCAAATATCAAACAACCCATGATCAACAATGAGGCTGCCTCCTCTATTTATTCTTTTCCTCACATAGGTCGGCCTCCTTCTAGAAGATCCCTTTATCATAAAATAATATTTAATTGATTCTTTCTAGAAGATTCCCCTTAAATAATAATAATAATATTATTTAAGTGACTTTATTATTTAATTGCACTTTAGTTAATTAAAATTATCATTATGAATATAAAGTGCAACACATGTGACATCATACGTGAGAACACATTATCTCACTTAAAATCATATTAAAATGGAATGTGAAGCCACAAGCATCTACCTAGTCAACCCTCTCATCAACCTTTTGGCCTACGAGGATCAAGTAATAGACCAAACTCCTCAGCAGACTGATCCTCATGAAAATGGGGACATTACATTAAAAATCTGCCCTTTTCAAACAAATTCAATCCAGATTCTGTTGGGATCCCACAAAATATCTATTTTATGGTCCTGCAGGTGTTCCAAACCAGGTCCCTGGCTGGATTTGAACCAGACCTGGATATGGGGCTTTTGCAAGATGAACCAATAAGAAAGAAAATGTTCCTTGATGGAAACACTCCAAAATATATCCTTCTGTGAGATACAAGCTTGCTGTTCTATCCTACCTTTACTACTGTACTAGAAATGATGCACACTCCATTTCTTTACAAGATCAATTCCCTTTACAAATATATTAGGCCAACTAATAACTAATGTATCTTATTTCAGAAGTTACCCATGACCCATTATAGAAGCTATCCTTTGGCCCACTATATCTAAACATGAGTTCTGAGTGCCACAAATCAGCCATCCCATTGGATCGTACATGTTATAATATCACGTCCCTATATGTATATACCATTCCATCCCCCATATATCTAATTATATGTGGAATTATGAATTGGGAAGAAACCTTGGGTTCCTTGAGACATTTCAATCATAGCTGTTGCTAAAGCAATGAATTTGATTATTTATTTTCAGACATGGTTTGGTGATCTTCAACTAGACCTTTTTAGTTTTGTGGTACTAGAATTGTCCAAGATGGTCTTTTGTGCACAAATATCCTTGCATGATATTGATAACAATAGCATCAAAGCTAGTTGAGTGTTTATTTTTTTCCAAATTATAACACCATGGAAAACAACAATAATAAACCAAGTGGGAAGCCATGGCTGCAGAAATTATACCCATTATACAAGGACAAAATTAATAAATGAACATTATAAAGGATACAATGCAAAAATGAAACAAAAAAAGGCCTAAGTTTAGTGAAAATCACAAAATGAGAAGGTTGGTTATAGAGTTAGCAAACATGAAATAAGGTCTTCCTAGAAGAGGCAATGTTGGGCTATCAATGGGTTTTTTCCTAAACTACCACACCATGTGAACAACAACAATAAACCAAGTTAGGAAGACATGGCTGCAGAAAGTATGCCCATTATACAAAGACAAAATGAAAATATGAACATTATAGAGGAGACTGTGCAAAAAGAAAACACATGACTGCAATTTTTAACAAATCACAAAGTGTGAAGTAAGGTTTCAGAGTTATTTAACGAACCTGCTACTTTGTGGATGGCATTGAATCATAACAAAGAATCAATCCTACACGTTGAAAAAATAAATGATTGTATGACAGTCACTCCAAATATTCAATAAATGCCAGAAACGGGAAGCAAAGAACTAGAAGCAACAAGAGAACAAGAGCCTCAAATGGTTGTGAAATATATTAAAATCAACTCTAATTGGTTTTTAGTATCTTTTCATAACAGTGATTTGTTGTGACCTAATTCACACATCACCCCATCGCAGATGGGGACCCCTTGTTTTCGCTTTTTAGGGTTTTGTCCTAGCTTTGCAGTTTCGTAAGTCCATTATCTGAGAGTTTTGAATTTGAGTTTCTAAAGTCATCCTAAGCCAAGTTGAGAAATTATGTTCAAAATCATGTATGAATGTTGCCAAAGTGCTTAGAAGGTCTGAAGGATGAAGATCGCAATTGCTTTGGGTCATTTCTGACAACTTGCTATTTTTAAAAATTTCTGCTTTTTTGAAAGTGGCATATGGGTTTTGTTCCTCAGGTCATTTCATCTGTGCCCATGTTCTTAGAATATGAAAATCTTGTCTCGAAGTATTAAAAGCAAGGCTTCGAAAAAATTTCTTTTTTTGAGATTAGGGTTTTGTTATTTAGGTCATATCAGTCCTACCCATGTCTTCACATAGAACAATAAGTTCTTCATGTTTGGAAGCTGCTTTCTTTGCTCATCCTTAGTGAATTTTGGAAGAAGTTCATGCTGCAATCTTTTCTTTCTCGGAATATGCAAACTTTGATTAGCAAAAAGAAGTGTTAATGAAATAAAACCTTGTCTTATACCTGCTTGGCGATTTCTAGAAGCTTTATTGTTTTATTCCATCTTTGAGAAATTCGAACCCTTTGCTTTTTTCTAGAAGAAATCCCTTCAGTCTTAGCAACTTTTGAATGCTTTCTTTCCTTCTTTGAGATATGCGAACCTAATCCTTCTTCTAGAATGCGTATCTAGAAGGAAAGCTTCTTTATTTTATTGTTCTTATTGCTTTCTTCTTGAAAGCTTCCTTCGAATTTTGGAGAGTTTCATTGGCTTTCTTCTAGATGGCGAATTGAAAGATTTTCTTCAATCTTTGCAAATTTAGAAAGTTTCTAAACACTTGTCTTGATTTTATTCGCTTTATTCACTCCTCTACTTGGGCGAACTTGATCTCTTTAATGCCATGTCAGCAACTTTGCTTTTCAAACTTCAAGCGAATTTGCTCCTTTTGCTCACATATGCCATGTCATTAATATTATTGCCAACTTGGCAATTCTCACGCCAATTTGGAAGGCTTCTAGGTTGACTTACTAGACAAGGTGAACTTTCCACATCCTTGGACAAGTGCTTGGACATGTCTAGGCAGACTTGGATGAGTCCTTGCCACGTGCTCATGTTTTGTTGCCTTAGTTTATTTTGACTTGATTTTGCCTTCTTAACCCTTTGTAGGGGTTTCGCTTACTCTTGCCAAGAGTCAAATTAACCTGTGGTAAGAGTTTACTGAGTGTCGAACAATTTTTACTTGAACATGAAGCGGACTTGATTGAGTCTTGGACAATTTTCCTATGCCTTGGCAGATATTGATCCTGCCTAAACATCGTCCATGCTTGACATTCCTGGGCGGACTTGATTGATCATCTGCCATTCCACTTGTCTGACCTTGAGCCTTGGCGAACTTGACTGAGCATTTGCCATTTAGGCGAAATTTTCAATGTGCCATATCCAAATTGCTACCTTTATACTTGATCAACAGTTCATTTGGAATGAAACCCTAATTAGGGTTTCCACATTGCTTTTTGCACTTGGAGACCTAAATTTTTGAAATCTGAGAACATGGGCACTGATCATATGGTTGATCTTCTGGAACAAAACCCTAATTAGGGTTTGCATTTTGCTTTTTGCCCTTAAAGACCAAATTTTCAAATTTTGAGAACATGGGTAGTAATAATTTGGCATGGAGAGCCATCTTTTAGGGGGAAATAGGGGACGACTATTAAAATATACAAAATTTCAAATATTCATATGAGGCATGCACAATGACAAAGAGATTGTGCAAACACAAAGGGGTAATGTATTTTCTATATTTAAAGTATAGAAAATTTCAAATATTCAAAATTTTCCATTTCTCAAAATGTAAAAGCCCTAACTCGTCCTATCCTTAGGCCATTTCGAGGATAGGGACTGCCCCATTTTGGCTAGGACCACGTCCTCAAGTAACATAACTCGATATCCCTTCTCTTGTCTTATGTGAGAGCTTTCCTTTAATTTTGAATTGCATAAGTGGGTTCGAGGGCTAGCAAACCATCTAAAATTCTTTATTATCCAATCCCTTCTTAGTTTTGTCAAGGATTAGGATAGTTTATGAACCTTATTGAAGGTTCAAGAGGTCATGGGGATCTTGATGAGCTTTGAATAACACTTAGACAAATTTACACCCTTTCAAATGGACGATGTTGTCAAGCGAGAGAATGTTGGGGGAAAGCACCTTCGATAGGACATAGAAGAAAGGAAGAAAAGAGAATGTGAGGAGGCATGTGGAAAAGGGAATGTGCAAATAGGAATGCAGATGAATGATCTGCCAAAGGTCCAGGGTTCAAGGGGAACTCGAGAATAGAAAACACAAGGGTCCTAGGTTTTAAGCAAGTTTAAAACTCTAGGGTGGGAAATAAGGAAGGTTGGGGTTACAAGTTCCAAGGGAACTTGGAATCCCAAAACAAAATGCAAAGGTGCCAAGGCTTCCTAAAAACCTAAAAAACCTAGGTAGTGAGATAAGAAACTTGCCCCAAAAACACACACCTAGAACTTGAATTTTCTCACATAATCAACCCAAAAAGATGAATTCCAGCCATGACTCTATAACATGATCTCCAAAACAACATCACTAAAGATTTTGGAGAAAAACATATAGGTTGCTTATCCTTAGGTAAAACCCATCATGGGAGGCCCAACTAAAGATTTTCTCAGATTGGATATCAACAATGAGTGACATAGGGTCAAATCATACAAATGAGGTAGGACTTAGGAAGAATTTGGCACTATCAAACTAAATCCCAACACTATCCACAAGAGGGGAAAAGCTTTAGAATAGGGTGGAAACATCCGTTGCGACATAAAAGATAAGGAAAACCTACTAGAGGTTGTAAATGCAATGCTTCTAATCGACATACAAGCAAAATATCGATGCTTAGGCAAGAGACATGACCCTTAATAGCATAACCAAACATGCTAACTAAATGAAAAATTCCTTCCAAATAAAAACCGCCAAAGGATTTGGCTTCGAAAACAAGTCTCTTAAAAATATCAAACCCCAACCCTTAATGAAAGGGCATCAATTGTGATGAGAACATTACACAATAAAATTAATAACCTTGAAATAACTCAGAAACATATTTAAATCAAAACATTTAGAACTATGAATCCATAAAGAGTAAATATTAGAAACCAAATAGATAAAGTTATTCTTTCTCAAAGAAATAGGGTAGGGTTATGAGTGTAACCTCATTTTATCCATATAGTAAACTTTGCGGTATCACATAAGGTTAAACAATACCCAAGCTCTATATTTAATTCCATATAAAATTAGAAACATTACCCCTTGATATTGTTCAATTCTCAAGCTAAGAATATGAATAGCATACTTGAGAGTAGGAGAAATAATAATAAAGATTATGATAATTTCTATGAATTCCATAGTATACTTTTAGGACTTAGTTGAAATCCAAGGGTTGCAATATTTATTTGCTCTACTTCTCAAGAATCCTTTAAAGGAACAAAAAGATAGGCACTATTAACGTCTCTTAATAGAATAACCTAGCAATACATATATTTGGTTCAATGGAAAAGACCTCTAGCCTCAAAAGATTTTCAAATCCGCATTATAGGGTTGAGACCCCTTACTTTTAGGCATGAATGCCAAAGTCTCTCGTATAGGTAAGAACTCCTAGATCTTGTGCAACATCACTTAGCCATGAGGGATCTATTTCAAACCTAAGAGGTCCCCAACAAGACTTCCCAAATTTCCCCCAAAGGCTATCTCAAATCTCTAAGCCCCTCCTACTTTTCCCTACATGTCATACTTTTCTCCTTTCTCTACCTTGTGTCTAGTCAAATCCCATTCTTTTTGGATTAATGGTAGTAGGCAAATGCACTTGCCATTTCAATAGTGTTTATCGGCAGCTCCTCTTACTTTAATGTCCCTTCTTGAACCTAGTCAAATTGGTTTCCCATTAGCCTATTCCTAGGTTCCCTAAGGCATAGATTAAGTGGCTGCACTTGCGGGGGTATTGCTATAACTCCACTTTTCAAATGACTATTAGGATGTCTCCTTTCATAGCACTGTATGGTTATGAAGCTCCCACTTCATTGATTTTCTTTTTGGAGATTGCAGAGTACCTAGAGCCAAAGATCTATTACAGGAGAGTAAGGATATCATGAGATCTTTGAGAGATAACATCCAGCATGCTCAAAATCAGCAGAAGATGTATGCTGATCAGCATCATATTGAGCAAGCATTTGAGGTAGAAGACATGGTTTACTTGATATTGAAGCCCTCCAAACAATCCACTCTCAAAAAGAGTGGGTCAGAGAAGCTGAAACCTCGCTTCTATGGACCTGTTGACGTGTATTTTGTACACAATCATACACAGAATAAAATACCTAAAGGCATCTTATCCTCTCTTGAGAAAATAGTCTCTAACTGCTGAAGATTCGCGTAAAGGATCAGTTAGGTAGACTCCAAGGTTCTTTTAGTGGGGTCTCCACGTGTGGACAAGCTCCAGTGGTATGATGTGATTTGCTGGAATCACAAGGGGACTTACATTGAACTTCCGATCTGCTTTGCTGGACACAGGCTCTTACTAACTTAGATTAAAAAAAATAGAAAAAGGATAAGGGCGAAGAGAGGATCTAATCCTAATACTAAGAATGTAGGAGCAATGACTTGACCTTTTGATGAAACTCTAACTAGGTCTTGTTTTGACATCAATGGAACATCTACACAAGACTAGTGCAATCTTCTAAGGGGAGCTTTATGATGTTCAAGTTATCACCGCAGGCATAGATACCATCCAAGTTGATGCATATCAATGAAGAGGCAACAAATTGAAATTGAGCTTAGGCTGAATGATTCCAGTTGACTACGCAAGGCAAGTCTGCAATCAACAAACTGCTAGTAGTATGGATGTACGAATTCCACCATCAATCAATCACATTTCCTCCATTCATCTAATTATCTACCATCTAAGATTGAAGACTCAACAAGAAACCATGCAAATTGCAAGAAAAACGACATATTTCACCATTACTTCAATGAAAATGGAGTTTGTTTACAATCAATGGCAACAATTTCTTGCCTTGTCCTCCTATTCTACTCTCTAACTACTTTCAACTATTTACAAATCTCTCTAATTCTATCTAAAAATCTCTTTCACTCTAATTCTCCTTTTACAAATGAAATGTTTGGGCTTATATAGTGCCCACAATACAATTTGATGGCTTAGATCAATTCAAGATCAATGGCCAAGATTTTACAATGAAAACCCTAATTAGGGTTTGTTACAACCATTACATAACATTTAATGCTTGACCAATGATAAAATTGTATTGCTTGGACACATGTCCCTTCTAGAAAAATCGACCAATGGATAGCCGGGGTAGGTACATCGGAGTTTGTGCCACCTTCCATGAGTTAAGTACATTGAATCTGGACATGCTGAGATGGACTTCTCTGATTGGAGAAATGATGACTAGGACGCCACCTCATCTGACACTTGAAGCTTGCTAGATATTTAATTTGATGTCGTTGAGAGGCTATCTTTGATTAACTCTTGTTCTAACTCCTTTTGTCCTTGATGTGCAGGATGATGTACCTCGCCTTGGAACGCTGGATTGGAAGAGGTCGCCCATGTCTTGGCTTGATCGTCCTGGCGAAGACCGTCCTTGATCCGGCTTGATTTTCCTTGAAGAGACCTCCATTTGACGCCTACACAACATTTCAAAATTAGTAACATGATTTTGCAATACATAACATAAATTAGAGAGCAAATTTTAGGAAACTTAATGATAAGTCCTTTATTAATCATTTCCTAAAAACAACTGAGCTAAGGCAAAACAAAATTTCAAAATTCAAAATTAAGGCAATGACGATCAAAATTTGAAATTAAAACAAGAGATCTTGCCATACCTTACTTGAGAGCTTAACTCTAAAATGCAAAATAAAGGAATTCGCCTAGGCAAAATTTGAAATTCGATAGTCTTGATGTGATCTTCAAAAGAACGTTCCTCTTATCAACTTCGCCACCCTTCAAGCCTTGGACGTGATCTTTTCTTCAAGTTAGCAATTTCGCCATCTTTGATATGTCTTTGACGTCCTAGGCAACTTCGCTCAAATAGAAACTTCAAGTTCGCCTCTCCTTTGGATAGTTACTAGTGCCTTCTAGCTTGAAATGAAATTCGTTCCTCCTTTGCCTTCTCCAAGTCGCATATGAGAGATGATAAATGATGATGTGAAAATGAAATAAACTACCCCTCCCTTTATAGCGCTCACACCTCTCACCACCATTTAGGCCGACTTTGTAAAAATAAAGCAATTTAAATGATTTTTAAATGAATAACAAGGGCCGACCTCCATAAAACAAATAAATACCAAGCGCTCCATTTAATTTTTTAATGAATTAATAATCAATTATTAAATGCCTTCATTTTTAATTAATAAATTCGATTTTCTTACAAGGCAAAAATAATCAATTAATACCAAGCGCTAAATTTAAATGCCATTAATTAAATATCGATTTTCCTAGCATTTAAATAAATTCAAAAATGCGTTTGAGCGCCAAAATTTTTAAAAAACATGGAAAATATGTACCTCATCGCCCTGGTCCCTGACTAAGGGACAGGAGCGATCCATCACTTGGTCTTGATTTTTTGCACTTTTGACGTTCAAAGCCTTTAACCTCACGTTGGAATTGGCATTTTCGCTAGGATTTTCAAACTTGAGTGACTTGTCTTGCAAATAAATGTCCCTTAGATGTGATATCGCCCTGGTCCCTTGAAGAGGGACAGGAGCGATCCTGAAGCTCTAGCCAAAACGTGTCATCTTTCATCCTTGGTTCCTCGTTCATTGCCTCTTAAAGGACGTCCTTGACCTTAGCTATCCTTGCATTGTCTTGATTTTGTCGGAACATGAGTGTTTTAGTAAAAATCGCCTTGGTCCTTGTCCAAAGGACAGGAGCGATATGAGTCCTTTAACTTAATTGATAACACTTTTACGTTCAAAACTCTTGCATATCATCTTCAAAAGACACCTTGTACCTTTTACCCCTTTGCAAAACCTTGACTTAACGTGATTTTTGAAGGAATTAGCAACTATAATCAATATCGCTCTGGTCCCTTCCTGAGGGACAGGAGCGAACTTCAAGTCTTTGGGTTCATGCTTGCGTTCTCCAACTTGCAATCACCATCATCGTGCAAAATAAAGTTCCTTGATCCTTCGTGATCACTTGATGCTTGATAAACTTTCAAATTTTAAGCCTTCATAAGAATTTCGCTCTGGTCCCTTGGAGAGGGACAGGAGCGATTTTAGCTCTATGGGCCTTATTTCACTTTGTCACCTTCAAAACTTATATTCAACGGGTTCGTAATGTGCTCTTCTATTCATCCATGCCTTGAGATCGGTTCAAACTGTGCAAGAAAGTCATCCACAACAAAAATCGCTCTGGTCCCTTCCTGAGGGACAGGAGCGAACTTAAGCATTTTGGTCCTTTGTTGACGTTTGATAATCTTCAATTTGTCTTCAACGGGTTCGATTGACCTCCTTTCTTGCCTTCGAACATAAAATTTGCTTGATCTTTGCCTAGATCGTACCTTATGAAGAATTTCGCTCTGGTCCTTCAGTGAGGGACAGGAGCGAATTTGACCCTCTAGGCAAAACTTCATCATCTCATTGTTTTTGATCAAGTCTGGATGCTCTATCATGCTCATTTCGTCCTTCACCATGCCTTTGATGTCTCGATTCGTCCAAACAAGGTCAGGAATGGCTCAACTAAGCATTTTCGCTCTGGTCCCTTGGTGAGGGACACGAGCGAAATTTGACTTGTCGCACTCTCGATCAGGACAATTTTAATGGAATATAACATTTAAGTATAAGTGACATTTCCTTCTATGTTTCTTCTTTCTTATACTTTAAGTTATATTCCATATATACTTTCAGGATGTTTGAGAGTGGTTTCAGACCTCCAGGAGTTATATTGCAAAATCTAGTTTTTGGAGGTTTTTTCAGTTTCCAGACTTAGTCAAATTCAGGATCAGGGCATTCCAGACTTAGCCAAATTTCAGGATCAGGACCTCACTCAAGCCGGACTTGCTACCCTGTTGATCTCCCCGACAGCACTTCAAGTTATATTCATTTGATAAAATGTACCTCTTTGGACCTTCTCACATCGTCAAGACGTTAAAATCTTGCAAGGACAAAGCAAAATTGGATTTGTAGCTCCGGTCCTTCACTGAGGGACAGGAGCGATTTAGGCAATTAGCACTGTTATGGACGTCCCAAAAATCTTCAATTTATATTCAACGCATTTATCTCATGTTTTTCCTTGTTTTTGAACGTAAACTTGCCTTGACCTTTGTCTGGATTTTGCATAATGAAGGAAATCGCTCTGGTCCCTGGGAGAGGGACGAGAGCTACAAGGTACCTCGCCCTGGTCCCTTGGAGAGGGACAGGAGCGATATGGTCAATATAGGTCATTCTCCTTCGTTTTTGCATATCAAATTATATTCATTTGGCAAAGTATCTTCCTTCGGACGTCCTCAAATCATTAAACTTTCAAAATCTTGCAAGGACAAGGCGAAATTGAATTTGTAGCTCCGGTCCTTCACTGAGGGACAGGAGCGATCTTCCCCCTGGAGGCATTTCTGTGCTCATGAAAATCTTCAATTTATATTCAATGGAAAGATCTCGCCGTTCTCCATCACTTCAAACGTAAAATTTGTCTGGACTCTGCAAGAATGATGAGATATTTGAAAACGAGCTCCCGTCCTTCACTGAGGGACAGGAGCGATTTTGCTCCTACAGGCCAAAATATCATGATTTTACACATTTTATCACTTCACAAGGCGAAAACAAATCATTTGAAATGCCTAGGATCAAAAATCAAAAAAGTCAAAATTTGGTCAAAATTACTCAATTGGACAAAATTCATGTTTCATCATCAACACTTAGACGAATTTAGACTCTGCGTCAACATTCCAATTGAAAATTAGACCATTCTGGCGAATTCATTTCATTCAAAATTTGCATTCTAGAAAAGGAAACTCAAAAGCTCTCAAAAGCGACTGGATTCTGGTCCGAAAAGACGGTAATTAAAACCCTAAGGCTTGACCCTAAATCCAGACAACTAACAAACTAACAAAACCCTAAAAAAAAGCAAAGCGAAAACGAACAAAACGAGCAAAAAACATGGGTCCCCATTTGCAATGGGGCGATGTGTGAAAACGTCACAACATCTAGCGCCACCTTGAATAAATGTTGAAAAACATTTCAGAGATAAAGACTCAATCGACACCTAGAACCTCTGGAAAATTCAACCTAGCTCATCAAGAGATTAGAAAATGTACTCAAAGTAGAAGGAGAATCCTTAACCATATCTAGACACTTAGTCTTTGATTACCCAGGTGTGTGCAAGTGTATTCATTCCTCTCGACAAGACAACTATGACTTTCAGGTTCCCCTGTGATAGGCTACGTAGTATATCTGAACTTCAAAAGCATCCTGGATAGAGCCTCGCTGCCAGTCAGACGTCCATAGTCCCGACGAGGTTATCGCCGCAAGCTCACGAACATTGCTCCATTGCCAGCCAGGCGTCTATAGCCCCGATGGAGTTACTCGCATATTCCCTTTAGCCAATTTTGATATTTCGTTTCATTTCACTTTTCTCTTCATTTTTTTCTTTCATTTTCTCTTTTTTTTTCTCTTTTTTCTCATTTTTTCCTTTTGATATTGCTTTTTCTCTTCGTCAATTCCTTTGGCTTGTAAGCAGTGAAGCTTACTGGGGTTTGAGGATTGCGGTGGCGCTGAAGCCAGATTTTAGATTTTTCACCAATCACAGCTTTGCCTAAAAACCATAATGACTCGGAGTCTATTAATGTGTGAAGATATAGTAATCAACAGATGTCGGCATCAAGACACAGAAAATGATTCCCTTCCAAGTCAAATACAGGTCCTGATCAGATGATAAAGCTGAAGAGGAACAACCTCGGATTCCGAGCACTTCATGAATAGATATCTAAGAAATGAGTCTAACATAAGATCCAGGATATTGCCAGCGTGCGGGCAACAACACAAACGCCCTTCTCACAAGATGGAGGCTCCCACTCAAGACACCTAAACTAAAGCAAACCGACCGACAAACCGACCCAAAGCAAACTAAACTAAAACGCACACCAAAAGAAAACAACTAAACTACCTGAGCCACACTAGATCATGAGTCAAATGACTCAAGGCAAATTAAGAACAAGGCTCAAAAGACCTCTAATCTAAAAACACAAAAAGAAAACCTACTCTAAACCTATATACAAGAGTCCTAGACTCGACACGACTCAAAGAAGCAAAATATGTACATGACTTTACATGATTTCTCAGGTTGTGCAACAGGAGCATGGCAAACGTGATGGTTCTCAATCGGGCAAATTCATCCTTAAATACAAAAAGGCAAACTCTCACCATGCACATCTCATACTCAAGCAAGTTTTCACTCAAAATGATCAACTGAGGTAATTCGTTAGGACCATGATCAATCCAGATGCAAGTTGTTTTCCCAAAATCCCCATAATCAAAATCATAATAACTTTCAAGGCTAGGACTAAGGAAAGAGACAACCTGGCGTATTTCAGGCTCAGACGACATTGTATTGTCGGAAGCGAGGTCACCAACTGCTTCAGGAGGTCGCCATTGATGACGAATCATTCCACGAGTATCCACAACATATTGATCTTGATTAGGAAATTCCTCTTGAAACAAGCTCAGCGCCCCTTCGAATAGCTCAAGATTCTCTGTTTTCACTGAGATATCTTGCATAAACCAGGCATCTTCATGAAATATTGTTAGCATATCTTCAAAAATGAGAGTCTCCTTGATAGATTGAGCTTCAAACATCTCCTCTAGTGGATCAAAGATAATCTCAGGTGACCTTTCTTCTTCAAGTATAGTCTCGGGAGGTCGAAGTTGATGATGGATCATATCACTCCCAGTAACTTGCTTATCTAGAAAAAATTTTGGCAGTGATTCCATTTGTGTTTCCTCTGCAAAATCTTTCAATGCTTCCTCAAATAGCATAATGGTGATAAAATCTTCAAGCGCCCCTTTGAATTGTTCTTCATACCTGGGCTCACTTATGATAATTTGTAGCTCTTCACTCAATATCTCAACTTGATTGTCTTCTTCAATGAGGCCATTCGAAAACTCTTGCAATTCAATTTCAAGGATCTCCTTTTGTAGCATAAGTGAGAATTCTTCAAGGAATGAGTCGTCCTTTCCTTTAGTTGCTTGTTCAACTCCTGGATCTTCCTTTATTATTGCTTGAATATTCTCAACTGATTCTTCAACTTTTGTTTCATAGTATTCCTTTTCAGGTGCAAGGCATGGCAGGCTATCCATTGTAATACATTGATCATCAGGTGCATTGGTATTGTCAACGTACACTTGATCCTTCTCACATTCAGATGTTGGAGCAATGTCCTGTTCATAGGTTCTCCTAAATTCGGCTGCGAGATGTGCACCCCAAGATCCATTCATGATACATTCTTCCTCGGACAAAGTTGGCATTCCAAACTGGTTTATGACTTGATTGATAGCCATTTCACATACTAAGCAAGTAAATTCCGAGTGAGGTGAGTTGTGAATTCTACACCACAATGGTAGCAATATGTTTTCCAGACGCATTTCACCATCCAAAACGAGTTGACTCTCGATCATCCACATGAAGCTTAGAAGAGGATCTTTAGTCTCTGGGACACTGAAGTTGCCTTCTTCCGTTTCTGGCCTTGGGACATCCCAAAAGAAGATTTTTCCCTGTGCTGCCGATTCCATCCTTGATAAGTACTTCAAGCAATGCATCTCATCATGTTCCTCTGTCTCGTGGACTCGACACTGCCCTTGTCTTGCAAACTCGGACAATCTTCGTGGATAAAGTTGTGTATCTAACCTCCACCAAAGTTCAGGAAAATCAACTTGTTGCTCCTCGTGAAACTGTTGCCACTCCATTGAGAAATCTTTCTTTTTTGATTTTTTGATTTTTTGATTTTTTGGATTTTCTATTTTTCACTTTTTTTTGGATTTTCTATTTTTCACTTTTTTTGGATTTTCTGGAATAAGAGAGATCTTGAATATCTCAGATTTCAACTTGAACGTTCAACTGGTTCCAGCTTGATTCCTTCTTGCGTAAGTCCAACTAACGATCCAGCAGTCACCTTCCTTCGAGTGTTTGAGAAAAAGCTTTCCACTGATCTTCCTTGGATTCAAGAGTTCGTGTTCACTGTCAAGCGCTTCTCAGGATCTGACGTTCAAATGCTCAGCCCTCCTTCTAGCGCCAATTCTGTTGTGCGCGGGAGGAGGGACAAAAGCTCTTGAGATAACCTCCGTAAATTTGAAGTGATAGAATCTGGAGTTCACGTACAAGCCCTCCTTCTAGCGCCAATTCTGTTGTGCGCGGGAGGAGGGACAAAAGCTCTTGAGATAACCTCCGTAAATTTGAAGTGATAGAATCTGGAGTTCACGTACAAGCCCTCCTTCTAGCGCCAATTCTGTTGACGTGTATTTTGTACACAATCATACACAGAATAAAATACCTAAAGGCATCTTATCCTCTCTTGAGAAAATAGTCTCTAACTGCTGAAGATTCGCGTAAAGGATCAGTTAGGTAGACTCCAAGGTTCTTTTAGTGGGGTCTCCACGTGTGGACAAGCTCCAGTGGTATGATGTGATTTGCTGGAATCACAAGGGGACTTACATTGAACTTCCGATCTGCTTTGCTGGACACAGGCTCTTACTAACTTAGATTAAAAAAAATAGAAAAAGGATAAGGGCGAAGAGAGGATCTAATCCTAATACTAAGAATGTAGGAGCAATGACTTGACCTTTTGATGAAACTCTAACTAGGTCTTGTTTTGACATCAATGGAACATCTACACAAGACTAGTGCAATCTTCTAAGGGGAGCTTTATGATGTTCAAGTTATCACCGCAGGCATAGATACCATCCAAGTTGATGCATATCAATGAAGAGGCAACAAATTGAAATTGAGCTTAGGCTGAATGATTCCAGTTGACTACGCAAGGCAAGTCTGCAATCAACAAACTGCTAGTAGTATGGATGTACGAATTCCACCATCAATCAATCACATTTCCTCCATTCATCTAATTATCTACCATCTAAGATTGAAGACTCAACAAGAAACCATGCAAATTGCAAGAAAAACGACATATTTCACCATTACTTCAATGAAAATGGAGTTTGTTTACAATCAATGGCAACAATTTCTTGCCTTGTCCTCCTATTCTACTCTCTAACTACTTTCAACTATTTACAAATCTCTCTAATTCTATCTAAAAATCTCTTTCACTCTAATTCTCCTTTTACAAATGAAATGTTTGGGCTTATATAGTGCCCACAATACAATTTGATGGCTTAGATCAATTCAAGATCAATGGCCAAGATTTTACAATGAAAACCCTAATTAGGGTTTGTTACAACCATTACATAACATTTAATGCTTGACCAATGATAAAATTGTATTGCTTGGACACATGTCCCTTCTAGAAAAATCGACCAATGGATAGCCGGGGTAGGTACATCGGAGTTTGTGCCACCTTCCATGAGTTAAGTACATTGAATCTGGACATGCTGAGATGGACTTCTCTGATTGGAGAAATGATGACTAGGACGCCACCTCATCTGACACTTGAAGCTTGCTAGATATTTAATTTGATGTCGTTGAGAGGCTATCTTTGATTAACTCTTGTTCTAACTCCTTTTGTCCTTGATGTGCAGGATGATGTACCTCGCCTTGGAACGCTGGATTGGAAGAGGTCGCCCATGTCTTGGCTTGATCGTCCTGGCGAAGACCGTCCTTGATCCGGCTTGATTTTCCTTGAAGAGACCTCCATTTGACGCCTACACAACATTTCAAAATTAGTAACATGATTTTGCAATACATAACATAAATTAGAGAGCAAATTTTAGGAAACTTAATGATAAGTCCTTTATTAATCATTTCCTAAAAACAACTGAGCTAAGGCAAAACAAAATTTCAAAATTCAAAATTAAGGCAATGACGATCAAAATTTGAAATTAAAACAAGAGATCTTGCCATACCTTACTTGAGAGCTTAACTCTAAAATGCAAAATAAAGGAATTCGCCTAGGCAAAATTTGAAATTCGATAGTCTTGATGTGATCTTCAAAAGAACGTTCCTCTTATCAACTTCGCCACCCTTCAAGCCTTGGACGTGATCTTTTCTTCAAGTTAGCAATTTCGCCATCTTTGATATGTCTTTGACGTCCTAGGCAACTTCGCTCAAATAGAAACTTCAAGTTCGCCTCTCCTTTGGATAGTTACTAGTGCCTTCTAGCTTGAAATGAAATTCGTTCCTCCTTTGCCTTCTCCAAGTCGCATATGAGAGATGATAAATGATGATGTGAAAATGAAATAAACTACCCCTCCCTTTATAGCGCTCACACCTCTCACCACCATTTAGGCCGACTTTGTAAAAATAAAGCAATTTAAATGATTTTTAAATGAATAACAAGGGCCGACCTCCATAAAACAAATAAATACCAAGCGCTCCATTTAATTTTTTTAATGAATTAATAATCAATTATTAAATGCCTTCATTTTTAATTAATAAATTCGATTTTCTTACAAGGCAAAAATAATCAATTAATACCAAGCGCTAAATTTAAATGCCATTAATTAAATATCGATTTTCCTAGCATTTAAATAAATTCAAAAATGCGTTTGAGCGCCAAAATTTTTAAAAAACATGGAAAATATGTACCTCATCGCCCTGGTCCCTGACTAAGGGACAGGAGCGATCCATCACTTGGTCTTGATTTTTTGCACTTTTGACGTTCAAAGCCTTTAACCTCACGTTGGAATTGGCATTTTCGCTAGGATTTTCAAACTTGAGTGACTTGTCTTGCAAATAAATGTCCCTTAGATGTGATATCGCCCTGGTCCCTTGAAGAGGGACAGGAGCGATCCTGAAGCTCTAGCCAAAACGTGTCATCTTTCATCCTTGGTTCCTCGTTCATTGCCTCTTAAAGGACGTCCTTGACCTTAGCTATCCTTGCATTGTCTTGATTTTGTCGGAACATGAGTGTTTTAGTAAAAATCGCCTTGGTCCTTGTCCAAAGGACAGGAGCGATATGAGTCCTTTAACTTAATTGATAACACTTTTACGTTCAAAACTCTTGCATATCATCTTCAAAAGACACCTTGTACCTTTTACCCCTTTGCAAAACCTTGACTTAACGTGATTTTTGAAGGAATTAGCAACTATAATCAATATCGCTCTGGTCCCTTCCTGAGGGACAGGAGCGAACTTCAAGTCTTTGGGTTCATGCTTGCGTTCTCCAACTTGCAATCACCATCATCGTGCAAAATAAAGTTCCTTGATCCTTCGTGATCACTTGATGCTTGATAAACTTTCAAATTTTAAGCCTTCATAAGAATTTCGCTCTGGTCCCTTGGAGAGGGACAGGAGCGATTTTAGCTCTATGGGCCTTATTTCACTTTGTCACCTTCAAAACTTATATTCAACGGGTTCGTAATGTGCTCTTCTATTCATCCATGCCTTGAGATCGGTTCAAACTGTGCAAGAAAGTCATCCACAACAAAAATCGCTCTGGTCCCTTCCTGAGGGACAGGAGCGAACTTAAGCATTTTGGTCCTTTGTTGACGTTTGATAATCTTCAATTTGTCTTCAACGGGTTCGATTGACCTCCTTTCTTGCCTTCGAACATAAAATTTGCTTGATCTTTGCCTAGATCGTACCTTATGAAGAATTTCGCTCTGGTCCTTCAGTGAGGGACAGGAGCGAATTTGACCCTCTAGGCAAAACTTCATCATCTCATTGTTTTTGATCAAGTCTGGATGCTCTATCATGCTCATTTCGTCCTTCACCATGCCTTTGATGTCTCGATTCGTCCAAACAAGGTCAGGAATGGCTCAACTAAGCATTTTCGCTCTGGTCCCTTGGTGAGGGACACGAGCGAAATTTGACTTGTCGCACTCTCGATCAGGACAATTTTAATGGAATATAACATTTAAGTATAAGTGACATTTCCTTCTATGTTTCTTCTTTCTTATACTTTAAGTTATATTCCATATATACTTTCAGGATGTTTGAGAGTGGTTTCAGACCTCCAGGAGTTATATTGCAAAATCTAGTTTTTGGAGGTTTTTTCAGTTTCCAGACTTAGTCAAATTCAGGATCAGGGCATTCCAGACTTAGCCAAATTTCAGGATCAGGACCTCACTCAAGCCGGACTTGCTACCCTGTTGATCTCCCCGACAGCACTTCAAGTTATATTCATTTGATAAAATGTACCTCTTTGGACCTTCTCACATCGTCAAGACGTTAAAATCTTGCAAGGACAAAGCAAAATTGGATTTGTAGCTCCGGTCCTTCACTGAGGGACAGGAGCGATTTAGGCAATTAGCACTGTTATGGACGTCCCAAAAATCTTCAATTTATATTCAACGCATTTATCTCATGTTTTTCCTTGTTTTTGAACGTAAACTTGCCTTGACCTTTGTCTGGATTTTGCATAATGAAGGAAATCGCTCTGGTCCCTGGGAGAGGGACGAGAGCTACAAGGTACCTCGCCCTGGTCCCTTGGAGAGGGACAGGAGCGATATGGTCAATATAGGTCATTCTCCTTCGTTTTTGCATATCAAATTATATTCATTTGGCAAAGTATCTTCCTTCGGACGTCCTCAAATCATTAAACTTTCAAAATCTTGCAAGGACAAGGCGAAATTGAATTTGTAGCTCCGGTCCTTCACTGAGGGACAGGAGCGATCTTCCCCCTGGAGGCATTTCTGTGCTCATGAAAATCTTCAATTTATATTCAATGGAAAGATCTCGCCGTTCTCCATCACTTCAAACGTAAAATTTGTCTGGACTCTGCAAGAATGATGAGATATTTGAAAACGAGCTCCCGTCCTTCACTGAGGGACAGGAGCGATTTTGCTCCTACAGGCCAAAATATCATGATTTTACACATTTTATCACTTCACAAGGCGAAAACAAATCATTTGAAATGCCTAGGATCAAAAATCAAAAAAGTCAAAATTTGGTCAAAATTACTCAATTGGACAAAATTCATGTTTCATCATCAACACTTAGACGAATTTAGACTCTGCGTCAACATTCCAATTGAAAATTAGACCATTCTGGCGAATTCATTTCATTCAAAATTTGCATTCTAGAAAAGGAAACTCAAAAGCTCTCAAAAGCGACTGGATTCTGGTCCGAAAAGACGGTAATTAAAACCCTAAGGCTTGACCCTAAATCCAGACAACTAACAAACTAACAAAACCCTAAAAAAAAGCAAAGCGAAAACGAACAAAACGAGCAAAAAACATGGGTCCCCATTTGCAATGGGGCGATGTGTGAAAACGTCACAACAGGACCGTTCTGAGTCACTAGGAGGATTGAAGAGGTGGCTTATGAGCTTGAGCTACCTAAGAGTAGCAACATGCATAATGTTTTCTACATATCACATCTCAAGAAGGCACTTGGACGTAATGTGATTCCTTCTATAGAGTTGTCTCCTTGGGATGAGGAAGGAAATTTGATATTGGTTCCAAAGGCAATGATTGATTTCAGGGAGCGTACTCTTTGGAATAGGGTTATCATAGAGTACTTAGTGAAGGGGAACAATTTACCAATGGAGGATGCAATGTGGGAGAGAGAGCAGATTTTGTAGCGTCCAAACATGTGATTTCTTGAGGACAAACAATTTTGGGGAGGGAGGACTATAATGTCCTATTGGTGTGTTTTTTATGCACGCACAACTCAGATTAAAATACCAAGAGATATCCTATTCTCTCCTTATCAAAATATTCTATGTGCTAAACAAATGGACTGTGTGATCACAAAGACGACTCCAAGGTTTTAGATTCATGCGGATAGTCTCAGTTGGTTCGATGTGATATGTTGGTAATCTCAAGGGGGACTTACATAATTGTTCAAGGAGTGAATCAATCAAAGGATTCTGCTAATTGTTGATGCTTGTAACTTTCTTCTTTTTTGGAATAATTTTGCAATAAGTTCTTTTCAATCCTACTTCTACTAAGACTTGGAAAAAAAGGGCAAAAGGGACAGAGTTTAGGAAGATAATTCTAATCCTATGAACTCGAGAGACAGAAATTGCAAACGTGCAATTTAAAACCAATTCTTGCTTTGCCAAATTCAACAAGTACACAAGAATGGTGCTATCTTCAAAGGAATTCAAAAGATTTTCATATTACGCATATTCACCAACATTTTGAACAATGTATAAAGCAATAGAAGTTAAATTTCATTTAATGGTTCAGGCTAACTTTGCACAATAATTGAAAAGCATCCAATTATCAAAAGTATGAACACGTCATCCCACATTGAGCAATTCCATCAAATCCTTCATTCAATCAAACAACTTGAAAATAAAACCTACTCTAATGAGAGCCAAGAAACAATGCTAACTTGCAAAAGTAGACAAAAATTCACCAACAATTGAACAATGAATTATGTCTTAGCACTTAAGAAGTATCACTACAACAATTTCTCAAAAAATCTCTCTTACAATTGAGAGGAGGAGGGTTTATATAGGCACCCCATTACAAAGCAACGGCCCAAATTGATCCAAGATCAACAACCAAGATTAACAAATAAAACCCTAATTAGGGTTAATTGCAAAAACCTCCTTTTGGTCAACGAGAAAATTACAATATTTGGATAACCAATGAGAAAATAGGAGCCATTTAATATCTTCCACTTGTTGAGTCTAGTTCATTGCACCTGGACATGTCTAACTTGGAACCCCTAGATTGGTTGATTGATGATCGGGATGCCACCTTAGCTTGCCTCGCAAATTTGATTCCCCATCATGAAGAAGTGTTGACACTTTACTCTTGGATTTCCGAAGGAAATTCAAGATGATTAGAACATTTTCTTCATTGAACTTATCGTTCCTTGGTGTGGAAGCTTTTGTGTTCACCATCATTCTCAAGTTTTCTTTATGTTCAAACTAATCCTCATCTTCACTTTGATCTTGTGCTTCTTGAACAATCCTCCATATTGACAAGTTCTTTCTTTTGATTTTGGATTTCCAAAAGAAATCCAAGGTTGTTGTAGAGCCTTTCATCCTTGTATGACTTAATCTTCTTGAATGTCTTGATGAAGTGTAAATCCTTTGTTCCATTCATCTTTGGATTCCACCTTGAAGCATGAATGTTGTCCTTCCATGCATTGTGGAATCATCTTTCCAACAAGTTCCTTTGTTATTGAACTTCATCTACACCTTTTTGGAAATCCCTTCATGAGCCGACATCTACCTCTTGAAAATCATGAAAACTTTCTAAGTTAAAAACAATAAGGGGGTTGGATGTTTATTCCCATCCCGGAGTGTAAAGTTTGAAGGAGTTTTCGAGGGATAATTCTTATTTAACTTATGAAAATTTTGGAAATTGAAGCATTTCGCCCCTAAAAGCATAAAAAAAAAACAAGATGATTTGAAGTGAAAGTTGTCCTGCAATTGGCTTTGAAATTCTCCCAGAAGATGTCTCGAAAACTTGTACTTTAGCCAAATTTTATAGAGTTTTGAACCTTTTCAACACTTGGGAAAATTTTGCACATGTTGATCTTAACCTTTTGCTTTAACTTTTGCTTGTCTTAAACCACATATACTTCTCTTTCTCTTCACCTTGGGCGAACTATACGCTTGGTTGAGAAGCTATCATGTATGCCCGAGCAGACTGTACACTTGGTTGAGAAGCTATCATGTATGCCCGGGCGGACTGTACACTTGGTTGAGAAGCTATCATGTATGCCCAGGCGAACTTGAAATGTGGTTAGGACCTTTTCCATACATTGTAGGGTGGTCTTGCTATGTGCTTTGGAAATTTTACTCTTCTCTTGGAACGGACTTGATGTTGCTCTAGGGAAAAAAAAAAATTCCCAAGGCGGAATCAACATTTGGACAAGGAATTTTGACTATCCTTGGGAAAACTTGGCGCTTGATTTAAACTTTTCTTTTAATCCACTAACACTTAGCTGAATTTTCCTTCATCTTTCTTTAACGGATTTGCTTCTTGCTTGAGGAATTTCCTTGACACTTAACCAAACTTTCAAGTTTTCCTCCAAGGTATTAACACTCGGGCAAATTTCCTCTTGGTTTTAACTTTCTTGTTTTTATTCACCTTATCACTTTTCTTTCAATACTTAGGCGGATTTCATGTTGATTTCAACCTTTTTTCTTTAATTTTTAACTTGTTTTAATTCACCTATACTTAGCCAAATTTCAAAGCTCCTTCCCTTAGGCGAATTTCTTTGTGCCTTTAGATTTTTTTTGCTTTAATTCACCTTTCTTCAACACTAGGCAAATTTCATGTTGGTTCCAACCCTTTTTTTTGCTTTATTCATCTTCACTTTGTCAAGAATTTTCCAACTCTTTTCCTCCTATGACTTGTGCGAATTTCCTTGTGCTTTATTTCTCTTTTTTGCTTTTCTTGCTTTAATCCACCAAATTTTACTTCTCAACTTGGACGAATTTCTCTTTGATTTCCACGCTTCTTTCATCTTTAGCCAAACTTCTGATTTATCCACCTAGGGCAGACTTCATATGGGCTTAGGGAGCTTTCTCACCATAGAGCAGACTTGGTTATTCCACATGGAATTTTACCCCTTTCCTAGGGAAGACCATATGATAGAACAAGGATAATTCACACCTCCCTAGGTGGACTTGAGCAAGGAGCAAGAAATTTTCTTGGTTTAAAAGGCTGATTAGTATTTGGATAGGAAAATTCCCATGCGAACTTCATCCTCACTCTAACACTTTCTTGCTTTCTGCTAACACTTAGCCATATTTTATTTCATCCTCCTTGGGCAGACTTCATCATTGGTTTGGGAAGTTTTCCAATTCCTAGAGCGGACTTTGCTTGCTCCCAAGGAAGTTTCACTTGAGGCGGGGTGGACTTTGCTTGCTCCCAAGGAAGTTTCGCTTGAGGCGGGGTGGACTTTGCTTTCTGCCAAGGAACCTTAGGCGGACTTTGTTTGCTGCCAAGGAACTTTTCACCTTGCTTGGGTGCACTGGGGCATGAGGCAAGGAAGATTTCGACCTCCTAAGGCAGACTTCACATGTTGACAGGGAACTTTACTCACCTAGTGGACGGACTTCACTTGCTCTTGGAAATTTTGATGCTTCCCAAGGCGGACTTCATGAAACTTGAGGATTCTTCCTCTCGATACCATGGGCGGACTTGGTGCTGGCTTGGAAATTCCTTCATTGCTGAGTGAACTTTGACATTTAAACAAGAAATTTTCACCATTCTTGAGCAAACTTCATGCTTAGTTATGAATTTCTTCACTCGTAAGGTTAACTCATTACTTGACCATGGAGACTTCCTCTTTTCCCATAGCAAACTTCATCATGAAACAAGAAATTCCTCCATGGATAGGCATGATTAGTATTTGGATAGGAAAATTCCCATGCGAACTTCATCTTGACTCAACACTTTCTTGCTTTCCACCAACACTTAGCCATATTTTATTTCATCCTCCTTGAACGGACTTCATCATTGGTTTGGGAAGTTTTCCAATGCCTAGAGCAGACTTTGCTTGCTCCCAAGGAAGTTTCGCTTTAGGTAGGGCGGACTTTGCTTGCTGCCAAGGAACTTTTACCTTACCTTGGGCGGACTTTGCTCGCTGCCAAGGAACTTTTCACCTTGCTTGGGTGGACTGGGGCATGAGGCAAGGAAGATTTCTACCTCCTAAGGCAGACTTCACATGTTGACAAGGAACTTTACTCACCTAGAGGGTGGACTTCACTTGCTCTTGGAAATTTTGATGCTTCCCAAGGCGGACTTCATAAAGCTTGAGGATTCTTCCTCTCGATACCATGGGCGGACTTGGTGCTGCCTTGGAAATTCCTTCATTGCTGAGTGAACTTTGACATTTAAAAAAGAAATTTTCACCATTCTTGAGCAAACTTCATGCTTAGTTACGAATTTATTGACTTGTAAGGTCAACTCATTACTTGATCAAGGAGACTTCCTCTTTTCCCATAGCGAACTTCATCATGAAACAAGAAATTCCTCCATGGATAGGCATTCTTCATAATTTGAGCAAGGAATTTCTTAATTTGAGTTCCAAACTTAGTCAAATTCCGGTGATCTTCAATTAGCTTTTTAGAAAACATCCTCTGGATTCGAAAGCGAATTCATACCTGGTTTGTTCTAGATGAACCTTCCCGACTTGACTCTTTTCCTGACTCTGAAACCATCTGTGTCCCGAAAAAAGAAAAAAAGCAATTTTCTATTTTTAGAAAAAAAACAGACTGAAAAGGAAGCTCCTGGATTGGCCCCAAAATGCCAAAAACAAAACTTTCTAAATTTAGAAAAAAGTAAAAAAAAAAAAAATTCCTAAAAAATAAGAAGTTGCTAGAATTGACCCCGGAAAATTGCGATTTTACTCCTTCAACATTTATGAGCACATCCGTGACATTAGAACGTTCATTTGACCACTTTTCCTCTTCATTGATTTTGATAACTCCTCCATTTTTTTTTAAAACTTGACTCATTTGCAAAGGCGAGAGACCGGAGACAAAACCCCAAGATGCCAAAACACTGCCCTAAAAAGAAAAAGCAAGGGGATCTCCATTTGCAATGGGGCAATGTGTGAAAACGTCACATGTCCCCTTGTTGCACCTAGTCAATTTGGTTTCCCATTAGCATGTTGCCTAGTTACTGTAGGCTAAGTGGAGTTGGTTAGGGGACTCAGTGATTTGTGGAGAGCTTGAGCAAGTGATTTCAATATGTTCCAATAGAGTTTCTATTTTTTAGCATATGCTATTTTTATTGTCATTTTGGGCACTTGGTCTCAACCTCTATTTCCTCTCAGTTCAGAGTGAAATGTTTTTGAATTCAGTGCCTTGGTGAGTTTTAAGGCTAGATGAATAATATTTTATGTTTTCACTTAAGTGTTTTATAAAGTGACTATAACTTAAGTGACATAAAGTGTTCTTTTATGTCTGCAAATGCTATGCCTAGGGAAGGGGGAGAAACATAAGTTATAAAAAGTTTATTACATAATCCCAAAAGGAGATGCTAAGGAGAGGGGAATATCATAATGTTTTAAAAAATCAAAGTGAGAAAATATTCAAATTTCAAGTGTGCTGCCCTAATTCTTCCCTCCACATTATAAATATAAAATATGAGTTTTGAGCTATCATTTGAGCATTCTAAATTGACAACTTAAGGAGATGCTGATGGAATGAACTTAGAGAGTTCTCTTGTTGCTGGTTGAGGACGAAAACCCTCTTTCGTGGCGCCGGTTTTAGTAGTGAAATATCCAACCTAGCTGGTTGGAGTATACAGATACAAATTTTTCAGCGTGGCTTGTCATTTAGGTGTTTTGGGTTTGAAAATAATGAAGATATTCAAAGTATTTTGATGTGGGTATTTAGTTTTTGGTGTAGTGTATTCTTTTTGAGAGTGTTGTTCGAGTTTAGTGGTGTTTGGATGCTTGTTTAGAGCGCTGGTCTTCATTTTCAGAGTTGCAGAGAAACCATATTTGTTCATACCTCTTAGAGGAAGAGTTGTTTGGTTCGAGGTATTTTGCCAAAGCATTGGTCATAGCTGGGTGCCCCATTTTGATAGTTCATTTGCTGCTTCTGGTGAAGATTTGAATTTCTAATGCAAATCACCCTTCCAGGAGGGTTGTACTTCTTCCCCTTGGGCACGTGGGCTTTGTGAAGGTTTAAATCTGCACTTTTTAAAGGCTGGAAACCTCTAGTATTGGAGCCTATCACTGCAGATGGGAATCTGGTATAGCTGTGTTGTGCGTTGCACACACTCCCTATCACTGACAGGGTCCCCCCTTCCTGTTTTGAGCCTTTCGTCTTTGCCCTGCTAAGTTTCGCGCAGAGTGTCTTGTGTCTTTTTGAGCGAGTCTGCGACTGGTCCGTAAAGTGATGATATCAAGGGCTACGAAGCAGATTGCATAAGGTTTATCCCCGCGAATGTTTGTAGGATTTGAATGAAGGATGATTTTCGCCTACTGGTGAAGGAGCGAATTTTCTGGCTAAAATGCCGAAGTTGTGAAACTTGCCCAAATGCCTTAGAATTTCGAAGCCTCCAAGATCCAAATTTGTAGAATCTAGCGAGAACTGGTCTGAGGTCCGATGTTTTACGTAAGTTTTCAAAATTGCCTTAGGGGCCAAATTTCGGACCCAGAGGCCAAAAGGGTTGAAATTTCACTACGTTAAAAGTTGCCAAAATCGCCCAGGGGGCCGAATTTCGGACCCTGGGGCAAAAATTTCAAAATTTGATGTTTCCCATTTGGTCCGAAAAAATGTAAAATGCTTTTAAAAAATTGCAAAAGGTAGCTCTAGGTCTGAAAATCACTAAAAAATGCCCAAATTCGAACCCTGGGGTGAAAACTGGAGAATGTAAAAACGCGAAATATTCCCAAAAGACCCTCAAGGTCCGAAAACTGCCCTGAAGCCCCAAATTCGGACTTTAGCTCTGAAATTTAAAAAATGGCAAATCGCAAAAGGGGCGTTGAAGCTCCAAAATTTGTAAAAAGAGCGTTTAGGTCCCAAACTTGCCATGAGCCTCATTTTCGGACCCTGGGGGGGTAAATGAAAGTGTATCGAATTTATAAAAAGAGCATTTAGGTCCGAAGTCCCTTTTAAAATTCACCAAAAGTGTTTTGAGGTCTGAAATCACTTAAGATACCCAAATTCGGACCTTGGGATAAGAATGTAAAACATGAAGTATTCCAAAAATGCTTTAAGCTCCGAAATCACTTGAAGTCCTCATTTTCGGACCCCGGGGCGATTTTGGAAAACGTGAAAAGCGTCGAAAGTTGCAAGAAAGGCGTAAAGGTCCAAAGTTCGCTAAAAAGCCCCAAATTCGGACCTTTGCTCCGAAATTCCAAAGAGCCTCGACTTTGCACAATGCGTCTTAAGCTCCGAAACTCACATTTAATCCTCAAAATCAGACCTTGGAGCCGAAAGTGAAAGGCGGCGAAATTAGCGAAAACATCCATATGCTCCGAAATAAGCAAAATCATTCCCTAGGTCCGAAATTTCAATGAATGCAAAACGCTTGAAGCTCTGAAGTTTGTCTCAAAATCGCGAAATATACTTCAAACGCCCAAATCTCCAACAGGTTAAAATCGCGAAAAATGGCAAATCACAAAAGAAGAGGTGTTAAAGCTCCGAAGTTTTCTCCAAGGCGGTGAGCTCCGAAACTCGCCAGAAATCACCAAGATCGCGAAGGAGGCCATGACTCCAAGGTTTTGCGAAGCTTGCAAATAACGTTAAATTGCCTGAGGTAGGTCCAAAGTTTTCTTGCAAATAGTGTGATTCCTCCGAAAAACTTCAGCTCACTAAAACCCAAGTGCTCCGAAATTCGCCAGAAGTCTGAAAATCACGAAATGTGAAACGCGAAATTTGCAAAGAAGAAAATGTTATTGATCCGAAGTTTACCCTTGGGATCGAATAGAAGGCAAAATTTAAATTTCAAAGGGGCCTCCAAACTCTCCAAGGTCTGAAGTTGAAAGGTGAAATCATTCGAAATTTTAAAATCCTCCACTTCTCCAAAATCGCTGCACGCAGGCCCAGATTGGAAAATTTAAAATTTGATAACCATCCCTCAACGTTGCTACATTTCGTGCAAACAAAGATCACGTCAGATTTGAAAGGGAGACAGAGCCAATTTCGCGTAAATCGTATTCAAGGTAAAACGCTGCATTAACTATCCCAAATCATTCAAATTCAGGTTGCCAATTACCCAGGGTAAAAAAACCATTTAAAATGATAAATTCTCCTTCGTCCAATAACCGCGAAAAGTTTAAATCAAGAAGATAACCGTTGAAATTCGAAACTTTGCAGAATCGTCCGTTTATTTCACGCGGCAAGGTCGGGCAATCATACGCCATCCACTCTCATCAGGTAAGTACGCTTTGTCTCGTATGATCATCTGAAAATGCTTAAATCAAATAGACAAATGCGTGAAATTTGATCAAAATGCTTGAATTTTTGAAATCTGCATCTCTCTCGCTTATAAAACGTTGTTCAAAGCACTCGAAATCTAGAATTCACTCCTAAGGCTTCACCAGAAATTGCATCTTTTTTTTCAAACTTAGGAGAACTTTTCATGCTTTGTCTCTGTTGAAACTAACCTAAAATCCAGAAAGTGATAAGTATAAAATCGTTTATGAATATTTTGGTTTAAAATTGATCAAGCCCTTTTTAGCTAGAAATGTCGCTCCATGTCCAATCTAAATTTTAAATTAATCCTGGCATGCTGGAGTATTTTTCTATCTAACCCGCCTTGCTTTTCTTGTATCACCTCGTAATCCGCATCCGGCTGTGCAGGATAAATGCCTAAATCAACGGTAGAATCATCAAAGACGCCCGCTACAGCCGAGACATCGCGAGCATCCAAATCAGATATCCCGCGTAAGGTCGAAAGGATGAAGTATCAATATCAAAGAGGAGGATTGAGGGAATCGAAGGTTCAGAGTGTCTAGGACAATATCGATGATACCGACCTTGGCCATATTGATATTCAAGACTTCAGGAATCGGGTCTTCTCACCCGACGCATATGGCAGGCCTAGGCAGATGGTGGAAAGTGGCATCGCCCAAGCGGCGGGATTTCCTCCAGCGATACAGAACTATGAATTAGTAGTAGAGGCTGCCCGGCATTATGAACCAAATTCCAGACTAGTGCTCCTCGAGAATATGACTATCGCCGACTTCTCTCCTGAGGCCATTCCTGATGCATTTGACATCCCCTTTCCAAACAATCCCACAGCTACAACCATAGATGAAGCACAAGGGCATATGATATGAATCCGGCGCGATGCAAAGCACTGATCAACGAAGAATGGTACAAAGAGAAGAGGCTTTTGAGTGCCAGAATTGGGAAGAAGACCCCACGAAGTGATTTTCATAATGAACATGGGGATATGGTCACATTACTCAGCCGAGTCATGGGACTTCCTAAGTCCAACTACTTTGAAGAGTGGATGTTCTATTTTACAAAGCAAGTCTTCGCCGAGAAGTCTAAGTTTGACTGGGCCCAGATCATAAGCGATAACATCCACACTCAACTGATTGAGCTCAAAACGAAGAAGTACTTCACCATGACATCTTATTTGGTCTATATGTTCGCCAAGAACCAGCCACTGCCAGGATTGATAATGAAAGGTGAAATTGGTAATGGGCCCGGTCAGGTGAAGGTCTATGATTGTTACCCGCAACTGCACTACCAAGATATAGCTCAGAGGGAAAAGAGCAGCCCGACTTATGCAGTAAGTCAGTATGAGCGCGTCAACGATGCCTTCACAATGCGCCTGGTCAGGCTAATGCAAGGAGGATTACACATAAGGCCCTCAGAGAAAGCTACTACTCTAGTACAGAGGTATGGAGCCTGGTTCATTCAGTTCCCAAGGTTCTCCTACATCCGAATAGCTGGCTTTGATGGTGCTCCCCTCCGACTTCCATGGTATCCAACCGACAAAGTAATTCTTATGGAGGTTACAAGGCAGTCACGCTTGGCCGGCATCTTACTTCGAGAAAGCAAGCAGGCTGGATTCACATTCCCTATGATCATAGGCAACCATGATGTCCACTTAAAGACCCCTACACTAGCAGAAGAGTCCCTTGCAGAGTTGGCCTCTTATGGCCTACAGGACCATTTTCCAAGAAAATATTTCGATCATGATAATATGGCGAAAAGAGCCCATGGTAGGCAATACAGAGCAAAGGAATCAGTTGAAGACTATTGGAAAAATTGCTCTGATGACTACGAGGTCAGGGGATGGGAATATTCTAGACTGAGTGTGCAGCAAATGTGGCTCTTTGAATACCGTCGGGTCCCAGATCAGCTCATAGATTCAGGGAATTGCCTTCAGGTCCGAGAATTTGAAGCAGTAAGGCATCTCTTTCCAGGCGTTGATTGGTCCCAGGACCCAATCACTGATTTCGAGGCAGTCATGGCAGCCCCAGCAAGGTACACAGATCAATGGTTACATCAGCAGATCGAAAGGCTAATCCATGAGGGAGTCCAGTTCACTTACCACTTAATGGGCAACCTCGATTCTCAGTCTTCAGAAGATGAAGGAACGTCTAGTGCACCTCGGGAAGGAACTGAGAAACCAGAGAAAAGGAAGAAGGCTAAGGCTTGCAAAGGGACTCGGATGTCCAAAAGAACAAGAAGGGAAAAGATTCCTATAAAGAGGCCAAAGGTCACTTCATCTTCAAAAGACCCCAGTTCATCCGACGATGCAGTAGAATTGGATTGTATACCTGCTTCGCCTTCCCAGAGCGACATCGATGCATTTGAAGCCAATGATCCTCCTGCGCCCAATGTGCTAGACACTGAGCTAAGAGCCCTCGAATTGACCGAACTGGGTAACCAAATAGGAGGAGAGATTCCATCCACCCAGGGGGTCAAAGTGCATGAACCTACTCAACAAAGCCGTCACGAGTTGCTGCTCCACAATATAGCCAAAGATGACTCCACCGTCGAAGGAGAGAAAAGGATAGATGAGACTCATGAGCTCGAAAGAACTGAAGAACAACAATCACATGAAGATGTCAAGCAGTTGTTCAACGAAATAGGGGAGAATTCAGCTGCGAGCAAAGAGCTTCACACCTCTTTCACTCCTCTGATGGTAGGGCAGCTGCGAATCTGTGGCGAGTCGATTGAGAACGTCAGAGAACAGAATGCAGACTTAACCTTATCATCAACCCAGACAGTGCCTCAAGAGTGGTTGATTGCCAGAGCCCAGCGCAAGGCCGCCACCAAACCACCCATTGATCTAGAAGATATCTTCTCGCGCATAGACCAAGCAAAAGCTAAGGGGAAGAAAAAGCCCAGGGCATATTCTAGAGTGACCAAAGACGAGCAAAGGAACCGCACTCTTCACATTGCCACCCCGCCTGTAGACAAGCCAACAGATCAGATTACACTGGCAGATTATAGCATCACAACTGTCCCCATCGAACAAGCCACTAAAGAGCAAGAAAAGGAAGAATTTAAGGATTCAGTGCAGAATATACTCAGGCAGCTCGAAGAGATCACAGCTGAAAAGGACATGTATTGGGCTCGTGCTGAGCAAGCCAAAGGATACATCGATCAACTCCTAAGGCCATTGCACAATGCCTCTGAATCCCATATTCCCCCGACAGCATTGGCGCAAAGGACCACAACAGAATTTGAAGGAGTACGGGACACCGCAAAGGCCGTCAGGGAATGGATGCAAGACATCAAGAAAAAGGGAGAGCAAATCCTTAAGGAAGTAAAAGAAATGGCCCTCCATCGAGAGCTCACTCTAGTCAAGTTATTAGAGGTAAAGAGGGAATCCCTTCACATGCACGAAGTGGCAGCCACTACCCTTCCCCTCATGAGAGCTCTTTTCTGGACACGCGCAAATTCCGACATTGTCCGCCATCCTAGATCCTCATAGCATCAGTGTTCTTAAGGAGTGGTACTGGACTATCACCATGAAGAACGACACCAAAGAAATTATTGACAAGGAGAGTGACGCATGTGAAGTGATTATGGGAAACATGCAAGAACTAGGTAAGACCATCCTCTGATCAATGGTTTCAGGATGGATAAACGACTTGTCCGATAATGCAATCCGACCGGACTGGGAAGAAAGATTGGGAACGGATAGGATTACCTATTCCACTAAGGACTTGAGTTATGCTGGTCAGTTCCATTCAGACATATTATGCTTTGAGCGTAATCGCTCCAACTAGAAGGACGGTTTAAAACATGTGGACCAGTATCTCGAGGGCATGCAATACAAAATTCGCCATCCTCCCATGCCTCCATTTAGTCTGCTCTTCCAGTTATGTATCAGGTTCCAGGAATACGTTCACGAGGAACGAGCAGCAGGTCGTGATTTATGGCGGGAATACTTGCATGGCGAAGATCAATTTCTAGAAAAGGAGTGTGAGACTGAAATAGAGAAAGTAATTTCTCAAAAGTGCTTTTTTCCCTCTAAATCTTAAAAGTGCACTTTTGCACCAAAAAGTGACAGTTGACTTTTGGTCAACAAATGTAAAACTTTATTGATGCACCTTTTGGGATTATTTCAAATTGCTGTAATTATCCCTTTTTGGGTAGTTATTGCCCATTTTGGAGTGGTTGTTGATATTTGACTCCCATTTATGGGTATGGGCAGCCATGCTTTATGGATGAATTTGGGCCACTTGTTTAGATTAAATCTAGGCCATTCATCCTTTTTGAAGCCTATTTAAGGGACTGGTTTTCCCTCTTTTTTGTAAGAAGTTCTTGGATTGTTGCGAAAGCTCTGGAGAAATTTACAGGAATTAATGCAAAGAATTAAGGCTATTTTCAAGTTTCCTTGTGAGTGCATGGTCTCCTTCTTCACTTAATTTAGAAATCTTTCAGTTATGTTTATTTATTTTGCATAGCGTTTTTCAATCAAGCATCTGATAGAATCCTTGCAGTCCACACCATTAGGGAACGGCTGATTGCCTTTCTTTCTGCATGGTTAATCTGGACCTTTCATGCTTAGTTTGGTTATCAAACACATACTATGAATGTAAAAGTTCTAATACTGTACTTGATAACATGAAAATCTTGTTTCTCCTTTGAAGATTGCACTGGATTTATGCAAACATTGTGCTTGAGCAGCTGGTGATGTTTAATCTAGTTTCCTGGAGGTGTCTGTCTGCTTGACTGAATTTGCTATCTTAGTTAGAATTTACATTTCATGTCTCTCTCTCTCTCTCTCTCTCTCTCTCTCTCTCTCTCTCTCTCTCTCTCTCTCTCTCTCTCTATCCTTCCCTCCTTTTTCCCCTTTTTTATTCAGAAGATCTGCAGTCTCATTAAAACAGTATCAAAGTAACCGAAATCATCTGATAGAAAGATTATAAAAGTTCCAGGGAACTTATCTATAAATTACCCATTCAACGTAAGTCCCCCTTGTGTTTCCAGCATAAACACATCAAATCACTGAAAAATCCTGCAGTCAAGCCTGACAAAAGAAACCTTGAGGTTGTCTCCTTTGATCAAACTTAGAAAACAGCATTAGAGACTTCTTTATCTCAAGAGAGAGTAGGATAATCGGTTGGCTATTCTATTCTGCGTTGGCCATATGGAGTTTGCAACAATGCGATTTTAGACACGTCAACAAGCTCGAGCAGATTTGGCAAAGTTTGGAGACTTGAAGATATCCACCAAATCCCCTCTTGCCTCATTTTTATTGCCCAGATTTGGTTGCTGATTATTTCTGAGTGACAATTTCATGATAGACAACTATTTTCAGGTCTGCTTTGTATTACATCTGATTTTCAGTTGTTTGAATGAGATAGAAAAAGATTAATGATGAAGTTGTTGATTAAATGCATTATGTTTTCTATCGTACTTTCAATATACTATGTTCCTTTGAATGTTCTTTATGTGAATGAAATCTGAAAGAAAAATAATCAGCAAACAAAACACTTTCTGGTTAAAGATCAATGGTTAAAGATAGTATGGGATCGAGACTCATACATTTTGGCTTTCCTTAATTAGTAATATTTGGATAATTAAGACTTAATCATAATCCTCTAATATGTTTGACCTCAAGGTGTACAAGATGAAAGGGCTTCATATCCCTATCAACCAAACAAGGTTATTGGTAATAAACATAAGTACATAGGGGATAAATACAATTTGGCTGAACCTTAAACCTAATCATGATTTTCACTTAAAAAATAGTGTAGTCTTAATTTAGCATAGAACAATTGTTATATGTGCATCAACATCATGATATCACAAGGCAAATTATAATGGCATTGTTAACAACTTCCAATTCCATCACATTGACTTCAAAACTATGATTAGAAAAATCCTCATTTATGTTTTATACAGAATACAGAATAGCATATAATTCTGGAAATGTTTTCAGACAGAGAGTTTTAGAGATTATTACGCAGCCTTAATTCCATGCTTCTACTCATGTTCAAATTTGGCAGTCTCATTACCAAGGCTTGTAAATGTTTTAGCAATACAAAAAAAGTATATACGATTTCAGGTAATAGAAACTTACAAACAGCCAGCTCTATATATAAAGCTTTGAATCATGATTGTAGGGTGCCCCATCCGCCTCATACTTCGCTCACATCAAACAAACAAGTCTGTTGTTGTGGTCTATGTATCTTCAACATGGCTCCTTAGTGAAAAATGTGCCCTTTGTGATAAATACTAAGGCTTAGCACGCAGGTGCAGGGGATACAAACATATTTTAAGACTCAACCTGTGTAGTTGGCATAAAATGCGTATTGTTATGTTTGATAATTTTGGTTACCCAACAGTGTATTAAGTGAGTTGTCACTCTTGGGTAGTTATGTGTCGGTTGGTTCACGGTTGTGTACCTCTCGACAACCGTCGGGTTCTTTAAATATGTTGTGTACCGCCAAGGAAGGTAGTGTTGACGTGTCTGAAATCGCATTGCTACAACTCCATCCGGCCAACGCAGAATAGAATGTACTCGCTGAGTATCCTATCCTCTCTTGAGATAAGGAAATCCCTAATGCTGTTTCAATTGATCAATGGGGACAACTTCAAGGTTTCAATTGTCAAGTCTTGACTGCAGGATAGCTCAACGGTCGATGTGATTTGTTGGGAGCACAAGGGGACTTGCATTTTGCAATAAGCTAGTCTGCTGCGATTCTCGAATTGCGTAATAAAATCAAAAGGGAAGGGTTTAGGAGACCTAAAATTAACAAGACTGGTATGCGGGTAGACGGATTCAACACTACCAATCCCTGCTTGGCCAGAATAGCTCACAACCTTGCAGGAACGATGCAATCTTCAAAGGGACTTGGAAGATTTTCAGACTGGAGATGCACGGCTAAGCACCCAATTTTGGCACAGCTTAGACAAACACCTGCAATTGAACTAAGCACAATTAAAGGCTCGGGTAAACCATACAAAAGGATACACAATCAGTATATCCTCAATTATATGACCCTGACTCTATCAAATACCTACACACCCAAAATAGAAATATCTATCTAAAATGCTAAAAGAAACCATGCAAACATGATGAAAGCAAGACAATAAACACCAAATCAATGTTTATATATTGATTTCAGCTGCCTATTGCAACAATTTCTGTAGCATTTCTATGCTACTGCTAAGATCTAACCTATTCTAACTTCTAAAATCTAACCCTCTAACTCTAACTATCTAACCCTTTACAAAAGAAAGGCCTCTTCCTTTTATAGATTTTTACAATATGAATCAAAGGCTAGGATGGACTGCATCCAAGGGTCCTGACCTGCCTTCCAAAAGCTAGCAGCATTAACTCATGCCCATTAAACTCTCAATTATCGAACCAACCATAATTCCAACTACCTGCCACTATTTGGCTTTAAATCGGTCAATTTGGCAGTTGGACGTAACTGTCCACAAAAATATCTTGTGCGGGACCCATAGGCAGTTTTACAATAAAACAATTTCAATTTTTAAAACTGAATTCCTGGAATTAAATCCAGTTGTGCACTTTTCCTGAGAATGCATAGACTTGCCGCATTCGGAGTGTTCTTTGGTCTTTGGTCCCGGTGGTGGACTTCAACTTCTTGTCCTGGTGGCATGCGACATGCTTCCCAATGTTCGGTCTAGATCTCGCGCCAGCAGCACGTTCCTGCATCTTCCTCTTTAGCGTTTAGCGCCAGGCCTTGATTGCGATCCTTCTTCGATTTGCATTTTCAGGCCTTCTCCTGGTTTTCTGCGATGAGGTCCTACGACTTGCAAATCATTGATTTCACTTTAATCAATCAATTTGAAAAATTAAATAATTTAATTTAACAAACATAAAATTTTAACGCCTGGCTTCGAGAAGCTCTTTGTGAGATGTATCCTTTAAATGTCGTCTTTCTCTTCGAACGTGAAATCCAATCCTTTGTCTTGATGTTGTTTGGGCGATCTGAATCCACTAAAGCTTCTTGGCTTACTGGCGAAATAGTGATTTTGCCCTATTGTTCAATTTAGGCCTACAAATTGGTTTTGAAAATATCTAAGTCTTAACGCCCCTTTCTACATTGGCATTTTCGGACTAAAAGCCATTTTGAATTATTGAAGTTCGGCCTAAATGGTGACTTTGCCAATTTTGGCCTGGAGGGTCATTTTGAAAATTTCCAAAGTTTTAATGCTTTTACTCCTTCACGAATTTAGTTGTTCCTGGCAATTTCGGCCTAAAAGCCGATTTTGAGAGCTCTTAGTGATTTCGGGAATACTGGAGGTTTTGCAAGATTTACCTTTTACGTTTTAAACTCCCTTCTGGCAATTTCGGGTTCAACAGGCAAAATTCAAGTTTAAAATCACAATGTTTGCCCACTTAATTTTCGAGCTAGGAGGCTACTTTGAAAAGTTACAAAATTAAAACGTCTTGCCTCTATTTTCATTTCGAGCTAAAGGCATAAAATGCAAACTTGGACGTTATGCGCAATATTACCCTTCTTGCCCAATTTCAGGGTTAAGAAACTTTTGCGTTTTGACCTAGGCCCCTGAAATTCGGCCCAAAGGGCACTTTTGCAAGCTTTTATGAAAATAAAGCCTTTCCTCTTAACTCGCGATTTTCGGCTAAGATGGTGTTTTGAAAAGTTTTTTAAAGTTCAACGTTTTCTCATCTATCGCGATTTTCAGCCTGAGTGGCCATTTTGCCAATTTAAAAAGTCAAAACCCCCTTTCAATTTTCGCGATATTCTATTTTCGGGATTTTTGGCCCATTTTCAAAGTTCAGTTTTCGGGTTGGATAACTTTCAGGCTACCAAGGTAAAATGTGCCAGTTTCATACTCCTACGTTTTTGGCCTCTTGGGGAAATCACGCGATTTTCGGCCTGAGAACATTTTGAGCATTTTGGCGAGTTTGAAAGTTTTATAAACTTTTAGCGTTTTACCTTTGACCCCCAAATTCGGCCCTCGGAGAGAAAATGCAAGACTTGGCCTTATTTTCAGGTTATGAGGAGGTTTGAGAGTTTACTTTTCGGCCTACTTAGCCGATTTGAAACCTTTACTTATATTTCCAAATTTCGGCCTACTTAATGCTTTTGTGAAATTCACGATTTTATCTCTGTTGCCTAATTTTGCCTTCAAATGCTGAACTTCGGCCATTTAGACCCTTTTGCAAGACTAAACGATTTTCGGTATGAAAGGTCATTTTGCAAAATTTTGAAGCCTATTCGGCTCCTTGAGTCGTTTTGTAAGCCAATGACATTTTCGGCATTTAAGATGAATTTGGGAGTTTTCCAAATTTCAGCTTGCTAAGGTATTTCGTGAAACTTAGACTCTTTGTTTATCTTCTTCATGTTCGGCATGTTGGAATGTTTCGCAAATTCTAAATTTCGGCTTACTGCAAGAAAATGTGCGAAAGTGGGATCCCTTATCATTTTCGTCCCTTCTGAGAGTTTGAAGTTCGCAATGTGGCCCTAGAGGCCGAAAATGGTTTAGCGGCACTTGACCCTTCATATCCCCTTCCTCTTCCGCAAGGACAGACAAGCACAAACTGGGGGGTCCCTGTCCAAAACGGGGATGGGTGTGCAATATGCACAATAGGTAGTACGGTATAGTCGGATCTATTGTAATCCTTGGTCGACCATCTCTGGTCTTCTTCTCTGTAATAATTGCATGTGTGAATAAAGATATATGTTACTGTCGTGTCTGGTATGCATTGTCATGTACATTATTATTTCTTGTATTTAATTTATCAGTTGTAGCGGTAAACAACCTGTTTATCTCCCCTTTCACGGCTCCTAACTGCGAGCAAATTATCTAGGCATGGCTCACACCCATCCTTCTAGGGCAATACTCACGCCATGCCCAACACAAGCTCTTTATACACTCTAAGAAGTGGCAACCAGACCTGATGAGCATACGAACCTTCCAAACCTCACTACTGTTCCTTACCCGACCCAAACTCTACAAATAAGCATGCTATGTGAATCCACCCCACCAAGAAGGTTAGGGTTTCGTCCAATCTTTGCATTACCAAGGGGTTTTGTCCTTGGAAAAGAGTGTCCAGTTCTATTTTTTAGAAAACAATATCGCATAATCCCAAAATATGAACTCCTCCGAGAATATAAAGGGTGTGAATGCTTCAAACCAAAAATCCCAAGCATAACATTTGGTAAATAAAATATATTCCAAACTCCAAAAGTGGGGACCACCAAAGGCTAGCAAGGAGAAATCGTAATAATCTGACTTTATTAGCTTTTTTGCCCCTCACTTTTAAAATATAAACTTATTTTATAAAGTTACTTTATAAAGTTTGACATATTAAATAAAGTAACCTCTAAAATAAAGTTATCAATAGATAATCAAAATAAATTTCATAAAATCCACTTAAGGCAATAACACATTCCCTAACACCAAATTAACCCACGGGAATGTGGAAATGGGCTAATCTTGCCTCTCGTGTGATCACGAAAAAAAAGGGGACATTACAATCCTCCCTTCCCAGAATTGCTTGCCCTCAAGCAATTGCAATGTTCGGTGTTGCAAGATGTCCTCACTTTCCCAAGAGGCATCCTCAATAAAAGTAAATCTTTCCAACGTATTAAGTATTCTTTGATCACACGACTTCTCAACTTTGTTTCTCTCACCTCCAGAACCCCTATCAGAACCAAAACCAATTTCCCTTCCTCATCTGAGGGTGGTAAGCCAGGAGTAGGAACAACATGCTACCCAATTGCCTTCTTGAGACAGGATACATGAAAAACATTGTGAATCTTGCTATCCGGGGACAACTCAAGATCATACACCACCTCTCCAACCCTCCTAAAAATCCTGTATGGTCCATAAAACCTTGGCCTAAGTTTTTCCGCGCCGCTCCTCTTAAACAAGCTCTATCTGTATGGCTGGAAACATAAGTGAACCATGTCATTAACCTCAAAAGATCTCTGTCTTGTGGTGGTCAGCATATAACTTTCGCTGATTTTGTGCCTGCAGTATGTTATCCCTTAGAGTTCTAAGGATATCTTGGTGATCCTACAACTAATCTTTAGCACAAGGAGCTCCACTATCATCGATGGCTAAGTCTATAAAGGTCAAAGGGTCATAACCATACAAAGCTCAAAATGGTGACATACCAATAGACATATGATATGTGCTATTATAGCAGTGCTCCCCCCTAAATACAACCACCTGACCCACGCCTTCTGCCGTCCCACAACATAGTTATGAAGATAACCTTCCACCCACTTATTAACAATTTATGTTTGTCCATCCATTTGTGGGTGGTAGCTAGTGCTCGATGACAATTCTATACCTACTAATCGGAATAAATATTGCTAGAAAATGCTAAGAAACTTTCTATCCCAATCATTGATGATGGTCTTTAGTAGTCCGTGTAATCTGAATACCTCACGGAATAATAACTCTGCTACCTAAGAGGCTGTCCAATCAGCTACAATAGCATAAAAGTGAACAAATTTTGTCAACCGATCAACCACTACAAAAATACAGACCTTGCCCTGGACTCTAGGAATACCTATAATAAAATCCATGGAAACACTCCCATTTTTGCTCAAGAATTGGTAAAGGCTGCAATAAGCCTGCTACAAAGGTATGCTCTGACTTATTTTGTTGATAAGTCAAACACTCGCAAATGTCTAAGGACATCATCCTTAAGACCCCTCCATGAAAAGCTCTCCCTAATTTGTTTGTAGGTCTTGAAGTAGCCTGGATGTCCTGCTAAAGGTGTGTCAGGAACCAAATATATCCCGTCCTTATAATAAATTACATCATCAATCAACTTGCATCGGTCATCTTGAACCTTTCCATCCACGATCTCGCACGAAAATGGATTCTTAAAATATTCAACCAAAAGTTGAGTCTTCCAATCAGCTAAAATCTCAGATATAGAGCATAGTGTAGAAGTATGATGTCTCTTGGAAAGTGCATCAGCCACATTGTTTCTTTTGCCTTCGACATACTCAATGTCAAAATCTTATGCCTATATTTTGCTGACCCACTTCTGTTGTCGCTCATTTAACTCCTACTCTAGAAAATACCTCAAACTATTGTGATATGTTCTCACCACAAATTTCCCACCTACCAAATACTACCTAAACTTCGCTAATGCATACATGATAGCAAGCATCTCCTTACCATAGGTGGAATATAGTCTCTCATTATCCCTCAACTTCCTTCTCTAATAGGCGATGGGATGTTTGTTCTGCATGAATACTGCACTGATTCCCTCACCCAATGCATCACATTCTAACACAAACAGCTAAGAGAGATCAGGAAAAGCTAGCACGGAACAAGTGCTCATAACCTCCTTAAGCCTATCAAATGTGCCATGTGCATCTTCTAACCAACTGAATGCACCCGTCCATGTGAGATCTGTAAGGGGAGTTGCAAGCTGAGAGAATCCCTTGATGAACCTCCTGTAATAAGAACAATGCCCTAGGAATCCCCTCAAGTCTGAAACATTCCTAGGTGGGGGCCAATCAACTATTGCCTAAATCTTTTCCCGGTGCACCTTAATGCAATTACCCCCTATCACATGCCCTAGATATAAAATCATTGTCATTCCAAACTCACATTTGGATGCCTTAGCGAACAATAACTGTGCCTCCATGATACTTAAGACCTCATCAAGATGTCGAAAGTGCTCCTCCCATGTTCTGATATAAATCAAAATGTCATCAAAGAACACGAACACATTTCCGTAACTGCTTATTGAAGATATGATTCACACACGATTTGAAAGTAGCAAGGTGCATTAGTAAGACCAAAAGGCATCACTAAGAACTCATAGTGTTCGTAGTGACATTTCAATGCAGTCTTTTGAATATCCTCACAAACAAGAATCTGATGGTTTCCTGATCGAAGATCAATCTTCAAAAAGTAAACTGCCCCATGTAACTCATCAATGCAGGGAATGGGATACCTATTTTTTTATGGTACTTTTGTTCAAGGCACGATAATCAATACACATCCGTAATGTACCATCCTTCTTTACTAGGAACATTGAAGAAGCAAATGGGCTAGAGCTCGGTCTAATATGTCCCATGGCAAGTAATTCCTTAATTGTCTTTTCAATCTCTTCCTTTAAGTTCTTTGGATGACGATATGGTGTAGTGATGACGGGCTTGGCACCCTCTTCAAGCTCTATAACATGCTCAAATCCACGATTAGGTCTACTTGGAGGAATGTCTCCAAAAACCCACTGTGCTTGTCAAGCATTGCCTAAATATCTACATGTTGTTGTTGACCTCCTCCCGAAGCCAAATTTGTAGACACAAAACACCGGGCTGCCCATGCTAAATCATCATGCTTGAGAATGGCTTCCATCCGGTGTGCTGAAACTACTCTAGGCCCTTCATTTGTCAAAGCCTTTAGCTCAACTTTCCTCCCATTCTCCACAAACTCTAATTGTATCTTGCGGTGGTCTAGGGTGTACCTACCAAGAGACTGTAACCACTGCATGCCCAAAATCACATCAAGCCCCTCTAACGTAACCACATAGAAATCATTGGTCAAAGTGTAATCACCCATCTGTATATTAAGCTGAGGAATTGTCCCAATGCAACTAAAGGTATCACCACTCGCAACTTTCACACCAAAACCCGCAATCTCCCCAACTGGTAGTCCACACTTCACAACCAAACGCACATCTATGAAGTTGTGTGTGGCACTCGTATCTAGCAAACAAATAACTCATTGCCCCTTAAGTACTTCCTTTAATCAAAAGGGATGGCATATAGGAACTCCTGATAGCAAAGCAATAGCCACATTGATCTGATCAGCTGCCTTATCTTCACTTATTTCCAGTGTGGGCTACTCTTGATGCTCATGATGTTCATCATTATTGCTGCCCTTTGTTCTTCTATCATCAATCTGCTCCTCCTCAACATCTGAAGTGACCTCTATATAATGTATTTTACCCTTTACAAGACATCTATGCTCAAGAGTCCAAGGTTCTTTGCAGGTGAAGCATAACTTCTTCCTCCTCAATTCATTCCTAGACTCAAAGTTCATCCTGGGTGGAGTAGTCTTGGTCTGATTATAAGATTTCAGATTTGGTTTTGAACCTTTGAAACTCCTTTGAGGTGGCTGATAGGAAGTGGATGTGGTATCAAGGTCCAATGCCATTTTAATTGCATCTTGGAGTGCATTAGGCTTGAGTACTTTCACAAGTCCCTTAATCTTATCATCCAACCCTTCAGCAAACAACATAGTCTTCCTATTTTCTAACATATCCGGGACCATAACAACAATTCTTTGAAACTCATTAATGTAAGCATCTAAAGACCCAACTTGCCTTGACTGTGCTAGCTCCCTGTAGTGCACTTCCACATCTCTCATGTCAAAGCATGCAATCAACTTAGTACTAAACTCTTCATAAGAATGTATTAACCCATGATCTTGTGTCACTAACCCATGGTGCCACCACTCATAAGAAGCCCCTTCTAAATGAAGGGTTGCAAACTTGATGGCACCTACTTCCTTCATTGGCTTGAGAGTCAATAAGGTGTCCAATTTGTGAATCCATGCCCTTGCACTTGTCCTCCCATCAAATGTGGGTAAAGTTAGCTTATTAGTAGCTTGCTTCAATTCTTTATTTTGTTGTCATTGCCTCCATTCTTGTCTCGTTCTACCACTTTCCCTTCACTGCCCCATGTATTGGATGAAGGTCAAATCTTCTCTGACATGCGGTGGAAGAGTACTCCATTCATCATGCATGGTCATCACATTATCCGGAAATGCTCTGCCTCCATCAGAATTGTTTCGTTCTTCTTCTTCATTACCAGTTAGGAAAGTTGGCATCAAGGGCCCATCTGTAGAACATGCAGGGGCCCTTTCACCTCGGGAGGATCCAACCATACTATCACCGTCTACTTGGCTGCATGGAGGTCTCCTGGGTGCAGCACTTAACTGCTGGAGAGCAACTGTAAGTTGTTGTACAGATTGGCTACTTGCTCTTGCCCCACTTGAATTCCTCATAATGTCTCTTGCTTCCCTGTCATTAGTACTCCGTGAAGGACTATCCTCTCTCCTGTCACCCATACCCTCTACAAGATTGGAACATGAATTCTGTTTGACCCCTAAGATTTCAGAAACTGTTTTACCTTCAAGTATTTGAGGGGGTTTCCAAATTCTCTTCTTCGCTTCCCTCTGATAATACCTCCTTTCGCGGTCACTTGGTTGCATGAACAGACTGATCTGAACCCAGAGTATGGCAGGATCCAGGCTCTGATACCATTGTAAGAACCCTTACCAATAATGATATAGATTTTCGTTTGTTTCCTTTCTGATTTTGATTATGAGAAATTTCATCATACACTTGGCTATTTCATGGACTGAATTTTGATTTCTGATTTCTGTGTTTCGTGTGTTGTTTGTTTTCAATACCAAAATATAAATAAGTGCATTAAACAGTAACAAGGTACACCAGTGCTGAAAGAACATACCATACTTATGATTTTTACCAAAATGTCAATAGGCAAACCTTTTATGTCTTCACATGAATTTATGTTTTATACAGAATACAAAATAGCATAATATTCTAGAAATGTTTTCAGACAGAGTTTTAGAGCTTATTACGCAGCCTTAATTACATGCTTCTATTCATGTTGAAATTTGGCAGTCTCATTACCAAGGCTTGTAAATGTTTTAGCAATACAAAAAAAGTATATACGATTTCAGGTAATAGAAACTTACAAACAGCCAGCTCTATATATAAAGCTTCTAATCATGATTGTAGGGTGCCCCATCCACCTCATACTTGGCTCACATCGAACTAACAAGTCCGCTGCTGTGGTCTATGTATCTTCAACATGACTCCTTAGTGAAGAATACGCCCTTTGTGATAAATACCGAGGCTTAGCATGCAGGTACAGGGGATACAAACACATTTTAAGAGTCAACCTGTTGTCATTACCTCCCCTTTCACGGCTCCTAACTGTGAGCAGATTGTTTAGGCTTGGCTCACGCACATCCTTCCAGGGCAATACTCATGCCATGCCCAGCACGAGCTCTTTATACATTCTAAGAAGTGGCAACCAGACTTGATGAGCATACGAACCTTCCAAACTGCACTAGTATTCCTTACCTGACCCAAACTCTGCAAATAAGCATGCTATGCAAACTCTGTATGAATCTGCCCCACCAAGAATATTAGGGTTTCATCCAATCTCCGCATTACCAAGGGGTTTCGTCCTTGGAAAAGAGTCTCCAATTCCATTTTTTAGAAAACAATATCACATAATCCCAAAATATGAACTCCTTCAATAATATAAAGGGTGTGAATGCTTCAAAACAAAAATTCCAAGCATAACATTTGGTAAATAAAATATATTCCAAACTCCAAAAATGGGGACCACCAAAGGCTAGCAAGGAGAAATCGTAGTCTGACTTTAACGTCTTTTTCCCCCACTTTTAAAATATAAACTTATTTTATAGAATACTTTATAAAGTTTGGCATATTAAATAAAGTTATCAATAGATAATCAAAATGAATTTCATAAAATCCCCTTAAGCCAAAAACACATTCCCTAACACCAAATTAACCCACAGGAATGTGGAAATAGGCTAATCTTGCCTCTCATGTGATCACGAAAAAGAAGGGGACATTACAGGGCAACACACATTTAAATTTGAATCTATTTCCCTCTCATTTCACCTTTTGAAATAACATGAAATTACCTGTTCTAGTTTGATCCCCTTTAGCTCACAAACATTAGCTTTTAAAAAACACTTTATTCAACTCCAAGCCTTGGTGTCACCTTTTGAGTGTACAAAAAAACCTTTCAAATTGTCAAAAACCCCACCTTTGCACTAGTCTCACTTTTGGGGGGTCAACTTGCTTTTTAAAACAACTTAAAGTGACCCTCTTCCCTAGGCATAGGAACAGCCTTCCCCTTCACTTAAGTTATAGTGTCTTTATAAAAAGCACTTAAATAAAATAAACATTATATTGTCAACCTTAACACTCACCAAGACACTATACTAGAAAACTTTGCACTCTGAACTAAAAGGAGACAAAATCAAAGACCATGTGCGAAGAATAACACTTACTAAAAATAGCCATATGCCAAAAATAGAAACTCTCTTGCAGAACACTAGAAACACCTACTAGAGCTCTCCGCAACCACATTCACTTAGCCTATGAGAAACTGGGAATAAGCTAATGGAATCCTCAACCTGACTAGGTGCAAGAAGGGGACATTATACCCACCCACAAATCTCTCAAATAAAAATCTCAAAAATCTATCCTTGCACCGGAATCTGCTATGATACCATGTTAGAATTTAAAAAGATGAATAACCCAGAATACATAGTGCAAATGAATAGAAATAAAAACGTGAATAGTGATTACACATGATACAAGATCAAAATACCAACACATAGTTAGTCTCCAAGAAAGAAATGCAAATGTTGCGAATGCACAATAGCAATAGAGGAATGCAAAGCAAGTAGCTGCAAAATACAATACCAAGGACTAGCTAGGAGGTGATTATATATAAAAAATGAGAGTGGAGAGGGGTGGCAAATAAAATCAATAGGAAGAGTCGAACACAATAGCCTAAAATAGGCAAATGTAACTCCCATGGAAGATGCCTACACCTTGCACCCACTCACACTAATACTCACATTATTAATCCTAAGCAAGCTTAATTGTAAGTGTAGGAAAAACCTAGGAATAGGAAAATAAAATAACCAACTAGGAAATGAAAAGCTACACTAACTGTTGTTTGGTTGAGATAGCAAGATTTTTATTTTTATCTTTGGGGTCTCTACCTTTCTAATCAACTTGACTCGTTAAATGTTTTTGCCTCTTGCCACTCACATATCCACTTCCAACCCTCAAACATAGACTCAATTCCATTTTTTTTCTTTATGTCATAGTGCTTCTCCTTTTGTTTGATCCCTATTGTGTTACTTTTCAGACTATCCTCCTCCTTATGCCCTTTTACCCCATTGCCACTCTGCTTTTGTCCATGAGTCCGGTTAGGTGGAGAAGGCTAAGCTGCAATCTAACTCAACTAGTTCACTACTGCCTTGGCAATACCCAGGCCAAGTCTTGTTAGGCTTAAATCTTTCCTTTTTGGTTTAAAAAGCTCCAGAGAGGAACTATTTACCACTTCCAACCCATCCATTCCGTATTTGTAGGATCCTACTCACCTCAATTAGACTTACCTACCTACCACTTTACCTCGGAGATTATTCTTAGAGCTTCCCCTATTAATTTAACACACCTACTTTATCTAATTTATTTTATTTTCATCTCATTGTCTCATCATTAGCCTCTCTACACCTTCGATCTGATATTTTCTTCTGCCTTGTAATTTTTGCACTTGGACTGTATCTAATTCGTCACTGTTATTCTTTTACCTAGGTGCTTTCATCTTTAACTGGTGTGTCTGTAACTTTCCTGGTTGTTCTCCCACCTTTTCTTAAATTATTTAGTCAAATACAACTAATGAAAAATTATTATTTAAAAAAATTCATTTATGTACCAATTGTTTACATAAATACTATTAGGTTGTCCCTTCCACCATTTCTTCAATAGTTCCTTTCCTTTTCTCTCCCCTATTGAATCTCTTTTAAATGAGCTCCTCTTGCAATCCTATATCATTTTTTCTTACCCTCACAATGGATCATGGACTGTAATCCAGTAAGTTGATAAAAATAAAGCTCAGACAGTTATTCAAGTAATTGTCATTCCATCTTACGGATTGTTAACACTGAAACCATAATATTCATTAAAAAACAAAATAATTTATTGATTTTCTTGTCCTTTAAATTGGACACTAGATCTCACAAATGGGAGAAAGGAACTGAACTCATTCACCATTACATTTTCACTGTATCCAAATGAATTCCTTTCCAGTTTTCACTACAAAATTGATAGGAATTCCTTGCCTATCATTTAACCTTTGTTCAACACTAACCAACCATAGCATGGTCCACAACATAGATAAGGCTCTTTATTTTTTTCAGAGACACAGATTTACACTCCCATGACCAACATTTTTGCACCTCACATAATTCTCAAGCATAGCTTCCATGACCTCTCCAAATGGTGGTGAATTTCTTTAGTCATTGGCTGCAGGAAATATATGACCCCAAATCAGGGGTTTGAATCTTATCCAACAAAGTCCAGCAGCACATTATGCCTTCCAAAAACATTATGATAGAACATATAGGCACCTGGAGCGGTTTATCATATTTAGCCAAAAATTATGATATTGACCACAAACATTGTGGGGTTTACTTATTGTTCCAAGGCAATCCAGTTCTTCAATATTAAAGTATTCCCTATAAACTAACTGCCCATTGCATTTATCACTATATCCATCTCTAACATAGAGATTGAGACTCTCAACCCTAGTCGTCTAACTATTGGAATCATGCCCAGATAGCACTGAATTTTTCTTTAGCAGAAAACAAGTATAATATTTTTATACATTTGAGGAAGAATACAACATAGGAAAAACAGTTTAAAACATTTGCATATGCACACTTTTCAAAAGGTTGGATTCCTGAAGGAATTAACACTCTAACAAACAAATAAAAATAAATACTTATGTGATAATTACCCTGTCCGAAAAGAGGCTCTCCTTCCTGCTATTCCTAAAGAGTGCTAACTGAAGCTCTTCCTGTAAAAGAAGTGCTTAAAATTAGACATGTTTTAGATAAAAGATTTGAAATTCCTGTCTTCACAATATAGCAATCATCTGATGACAAGCATAACATTCAAAATGTCTACAAAGCTTAAATCAGGAAAAATCAAAGTAACAATTTTGTTGGTGTAGTACTAGATGGGCTAATGCATGGAAAACGGATCTAGATGCAAGGCAGATATGTAAAGATTTATGTAATAGATTTGTTTAATATTTATATAAAATCACCACAGAAGCCCAGCACAAGACATGACTGACCAAGAGAAATGCACCCATCATTCCACATGGTTTAAAAAGCATAGGTCAGGGCATACTTTCAGTAAAAGGAAATTTGTATATGACAAACATGGACAAACTTAATGACAAACAGCCATAACTCTATTAAAAAAGAGCAGAGATTAGACAAAGTAGCATCCATTAGACATCATCTCATACTGTAGACACAATAGCAAACCCTCAGTCTTTATAAATCAGTAAGAGTACAAAGCAATAAGGAATATTGTGGCTGAAAACAAAAGAGATAAACGGGCATAGAAACTTCTAAATAAAACACATGCTTACAATTTAGATGTTAAATTGTAACCTGCAAGAGTCATTATCTCACTAGATCTCATCAGAATTTGGTGAAGTCCTTATTACGATCCTCCATTGGAAAGGAACTAGTTTGGGAAACTCATCATTGTCAAACAACAAAAAAGACAGGGAAATAAGGAATTCTATCCGTTGTGATTAACTCACCCTTGCTTGGAGCGAATTGAAGGATGGTTAACAAACTTAACATCATATTGAAGGTTAAGTGAATTGATCAACTAAGTGTTTGAAGTCAGCAAGCTTTAGCAACAAGGAAAAAATCATCCTTTACTGGCCAAAATCCACGGCCATCCTAGCACCCTTCCCTCGCCCACCAAAATCAACGGCCATCCTCATTTCTTCCCTCACACACCAAAATCCATGGCCATCCTTATTTCTTCCCTCACCCACCAAAATCTGTGGCAGTCCTAGCAATTTTCCTCCACCTCCTAAAATCCATGGCCTAGATATGATTTTTCCTTGACTTGATAGAATCCACGCCACAAACATGAGGATGGCAAGGTTGACCGATGAAGAAATGAAGAAATGATGAACTAACTTGATCCTTATTTGATGAATGGATATCAACATGATATTGAAAGTGGATGGTGTTGAAATTGGCAAAATTGAGTAGTCATCAATTATTCCTTTACTTGCTGAAAACAACGGCCAAGGAGTGATTTTTCCTTGACATATCCAAATACCCAGCCTAGATGACACTATTCCCTCACTGCCCAAAATCCACGGCTGTCATCAGCAAGTACTTCCTTCACTGCCTCAAATCCATGGCAGTTGTGACATTCTTCCTTGGCTTGTCAAGATCCACGACCAAGAGCAGATCAGACCTATAAAGGATGAAAATCAGACCAAAAACATCACCATCTCCAGACCTAAAACTTCATTTGTTCAAGGGAAAAATGTCATTTCCAGATTTTGATGGGCTTCATGAAGTGAATTTTGTGAGTATTTTGCACTTTTACTTACTTAGGGGTTTTGTTCATCATCATAATTCAGGCTTCTTTCCTTGTTTTTCCAGGTTTGATACAAGCAAGGGATAGAGGACGTGGAGCATGGAACGAAGAACTTTTCCATCACATGAAGAGGGCAACACTTACAATATCTAGATTCGTACTTCAACATGGCAAACCAAGAAAGGAACATCTCAACGTAGCAAGTGTGAGGACCGACATAAGGAAGGAATTTTACAACTATCTTGAGTTTCCTCCAGAAATCCAAGAATTGTTGCCAGTACAACAAGAGAGTAATCCAGGACAAATGCTTCAAGTGAAGGAATTCAGGTCTAATGTAAGATTCAAGGTGAAACACACAAAGGTGAATTCCCAAGTATAAGGAAGGATAAGTGAAAGTGATAAAAACAAGTTAAAAGAATCAACCAAGGTTAGAAGGTTGATTTGAGCAATATGATCACCTCAAGCACTTGGAAATGTTGAGTATCAAGAGATATTGCTAATCACAAACACTTGTGATGAGTTACAAAGAGCAAGTAGCTGAGGTAGCGCCTAGTCATCTTCAACCCAATAACATCACTCCAAGTCAAGGCGTCCACATTCAATGCACTTGACTCATCTAACCAAGAGGATAACTACCACATGTGGAGGTGCAAAGTTCGATGTACCTAATCTCGATTCCTATTGGTCAACATTCAAAGAAGAACATGTGTCCTAAAATGTAATTTTATCATCGGTCAAGCATTGAATGTTATGTAATGGGTGTACCAAACCCTCATTAGGGTTTCTATCTTCCAATCTTGGCCATTGATGTGGATTTGATCCTAGCCATTCAATTGTATTGAGAGCAATATATAAAGGCTGGCACTCCTCATTTGTAAAGGTTAATAGATAATAGATTAATAGGTAGTAGAAGTAATTAGCAGTTAGAGTAGAGTAGGAGAAGGCAGAAATTGTTTCCAAGCTTGTAAATAAGCATCCTTTTCATTGAATTCATGGTGGATAGTGGTGTTTCTTTTCCATATTGTATGGTTTCTTGTTAGATCCTAATGTTAGATGAAGTTCATTGATTGTGATGGAGTAATGTGTGGATGTTAATAATTCCTTGGTTCATAGTCATACTATTTGTGGTTGGATGATTTTCAATTACAATGTATAGTTAGCCTAAACATTAAAATGTGCTGAGTTCAATTGTGGATGTGTTTATTCAAGTTGCACCATTGTATTGGGTATTTGGATGAACGTTCATGATATGAAAACCTTTCATTTCCCTTGGACGATTGCATCGGTTTTGTGTTGTTATTGGCAACATGGAGAAGCAAAGCTCAATTTGAGGAATGTGTCCATCAAAGCATGATCCAGTGCCATCATTGATCTTAGGAATAGTGTAGTCTCTCTAAACCCTCATCCTTTTTATCTATTTTCAAGTCAACTAGATCTCAAGTTCCAGCCGCATTCAAGCAAGAGTTCAAGTATCAACGTACGTCCCCCTTGTGATTCCAGCAATATCACATCAAACCATTGAGCTCATCCGCACGTCAAGAACTGACATTTGGAACCTTAGAGTCACCTCAAGTGATCACTTAGTTCAGCATTTGAGGAGATTTTGTTCAAGAGAAGACAAGATACCTTGGTATTTTATTTTGTGTATGAAGTGCATAAAAAGCACATCAACAAGAACAACTAGCAATTAATTGAAGTTACACCCTATACTTTTATTTCCAACACCTATATTTAACTTCCACAACCAACTTGAATAGCAAGTATCCTCTTCCAAATTTATTTTTGCAATAAAAGCTACAATAAAAATGTAAACAAAATCCTAAAGGAAATGCCACCTCAAACCGATGACTTTCACATTCAACACAATGGCGACTTCTAGGTGAAAACACTCAATGGGAAGTCAAGGACTTTCATCCCCAAACTCCAATTCTTCAATTCACTATCAATCCTTGCATGGAACCACTCTACCTTTTGGACTTTCATCCATCAGAAAAACCGTTGGGGTTTTCATCCGACCAATAGATGTTTGGCCACAGGAACAAATCTCACAAAGAGAAAATATCAATCATCAAAATGTCCTTTCCTCTCCTTTCGTTCCTTGTATAACCTAATGAAACTTTTCGAAAATCATAATTTAAAAATCAATTTTATGACCCTTCTTAAATAATTTAGTTGTCTTAATTTTATTTTTTGAAAACTTAATTTTAATCATTTAATTATTCTCTAAGGTCAACTAAAAGGAGACATTATAGTCCTCCCTTAACAAAGATTGTTTTTTCTCAAGAAAACTGAACTTGTATGCCAATACTAGAATCCCAAACAAACCTGTAGAATGCTCTACCATATCTCTACTGCACCAAGATATAACTAAATCCAGCAACTCTGTCAATCTCTATTATAATGTGAAGCAATCTACCAATCATATAAATCCTTGGATCCCAAAGCCACATTAAGATTCTATGATTCCTAATATCTAATGACTTCTATCATGCCACTCTAATCAAAGCTAGGATACCAATGTGCCAAGTCTCTTTTCCCTTACCATATAACCCAACATAATATCCAAGATTTGGATTCTTCTTTTATAGAAAGGAGCACCTCATACCAAAGTGATCTATGTAATCCCTTATCTATCCCACTCTAATGTGTCAACAGAAACGTGGTCAAATCATTTGTATGTGGGCTGAAGGAAAAATGATGAGAATTCCTCACAATGCCATCAATGTGAAATTCACCTACTTTGCTCCATTGGGAATCCCAAACAAACACTTAGATCCCAATTCTCATCACATGAATCAAGATTTGTCTCACAAATTAGATAATTAAGAGGCAATTTTGCACCAAAAGTGGAAGACGTATCATCATGCAAGATCTTATCAAGCCCAACAGAATTGCACTCATGATGATCTTTTCCCAAGTGCATCATTATGTCAAATCTCTGTAATAGTAGAGCATCTGTAGTCATTGAGCAATGCTTCATCACTCTCGAGTCCTTCATGTCTCAAAAGATAGCTTGGTTCCAATTCACAATCCCTTTGGATTAAATTTATTCTTCCAATCATTTGTTTGACCTCCATAGTCCTTGTATCACATTCTTTTTCCTTTGATGTGGCTGCAAAAAGTGACTGATTTTCTGCTTTGTAGAGATAAAAGTGAGATAAAATTAAGGTTAATCTCAACAACTTCTTTCTCCTTTTTCGTGAATGCTCTATAAGAATTCTCTACAAACTTGATGGCATAGTCTCTATCTGAAAGCAAATGCAAGTAATCTGATTTCATTATTTCTAAAGCATGTTTAATAGTCTACAAATTTGATGCGGTGGCTCCAACCATTAAATCCTTCTATCTCTCTTCAAATTGAGGCTTCCAAAGGAGGTATTCAATGAACTTGTGTGTGCTACCAAAACATGTTAAGGCTTGAACAACCTTTTGCTCAATGACCAACAATTGATTCTTCAAAATTTGAAATGCACTAGGCCTTTGGTCAAACTCAGCCAGGGGTTTGGCTCTTCATACAACCACATTTTTGAATTGCCTTCATTTGCACATCCAAGATCAGCTATCTCTCTAGATTTTGCATTGCAATTGTTTTGAATTGATGGTAGGGCAGCAAAATGCTTAAACAATGAATCATCAAAAACATTCATATCTTCTTATGACTTATCATTAGTTGCTCAGCATTTCCTTCAAACTCAACACCATCACGAAGACCCATGTACTCCTCTTCACTTGTATATGCACATGAAAAAATTAGCTTCATCCTCAATATTCGAAAGCTTTGTGGTTTCATCAGCCTTTGACTCATTATCTTAATGGCAACCTATGTACCCATTTATCACTTGTTTTGTCTTCTCTTTTTTGACTTCTCCTTCTGTGACTTTTGATTCTTCCTCTAACAACTTGATTTCTTTATCCTTACATATGTAGCTAGGCTTCCATGTTCTTTTGAATGGGAAGCAAAGATTTCTTCTTCTGAGTCCATTTTCTTGTTGTGCACCATGAAATTGCCCTATCTTTCCAATTGATTGATGAAGTTCCTGTTATCACTTGGACCTGCACCCCTGTTTGCTAAGCTATCAACTCAGCAGGCCTGTGACACATGGGAACCCTCCTAGGCCTGTGGGTTGCCTAAAAAATGGAGTGAACCTCCAGAGTAAGCTGGTACTTTTCAGATTCTGCACCTAAACTGACAATTTCCTCGGGGAAAAGAGTAAGGAGGAGAAAACGTAAAGCTAAAACTTGAATATAAGGTGATTGCACCAGATGGTATTCTTTTTGGAATCTATCTAAGCAAAAGACACACAGTACAGCAATGATAATAAACCCCTTTTTGCACTGACCAACAACTCATAACCCTTGCATCAATGCTTCATAAACAGGCTGGATAATCACAGTCCTAAGAGGGAAAAATTCCTTTTTTCACAACCTAAGACTACTAATCATTAAAACACAGCTTATGACCTGCAAGTAGTACATGTATTTCTGCATAAGGCATCAAAAGGAGATGTAAATTTTAAGGGGGGCAAAAGCCAACCACCAAAGAACTGACTAACCCTGAAGATGCAGTAACAAAGAAGAATGAGAAGTAGAGCAGCAAACCAAGCTATTATCCTTGCCAAACAGGAATCACCAAGCTTTATAAATCCTGAAAATGTGTTACAAAGACATCCCTTCCTGCAGAGAGAACTAAAAAATTACAGTCTGCTCCAAGATGAATGAATCAGAACCCTTACAAAAATGAAGGCTCCCAGTATATATGCCTTTTTCCAAAGTTATCAAGAAGTCTCCACCTCCTCATTTTAGGTCGAGCAAACTCAAAAACCCTACTTTTTGGGCCTCAAAAATATCTCCAAAGGGATAAACCTGAGCCAAAAGGCTAAGTCATCCATTCTGCAAACATAAAACCTCATAAATGCAACATAAATGCTCTTGAAATGTCTCTGACAGGTCTGCAAGCCCTCATAAATGCAAAAATATCCCTCCCTTTGCCCAAACAAAAATATCTAATAAAGTGATTTTTTTAAAAAAAGATTTATTATTCTCTGGTCAGACATTTGTTTGACTTTATTTTTGTTTATATTTAAAAGCTTTAATAATATAAAAGTAATAGAATTGTTTTATTTAAAGCGATAAAACAAATAAATCACTTTAATAATACAATTTTATTATTTTTATTTATTAAATATTAAATAATAAAGTATAATAAAAAATATATTTAATAAAAGTGTTTTATTAACACTTTAATAAATAAATTTTTTTTATTATATTTTATTATTTTTTAAATATTAAATAAAAATAATGTCAACCTATGTCTGATCAAAAAATAATAAATTTTTTAATAAAAAGAAAAACTTTAAAAAAAACATTTGTTTATGCTTGAGGGCGTATTTTTGAGCTTCTAAAGTCATCTTGCATAGGAAATTTTGGAAGGGGACAAAGTGATAAAAATCACTTAGGAAGCAAGAAATTTACAAAGTTTTTTAAAGTGATTAGAATCACTTAGAAATACAAGCGAACCTTGCCATGTCCACCATGCATATTGCGTGGCATAAGAAGGAAAAGAAATGATTTTTAAATGAAGACGTTTTTAGGGAAACATAACCCTAAAAACCTTCATTCGCCTCTTTACTCTTGCTCTCGATGATTCTGGAAAACGGCTCTGCACTTCTGGGCGCCGCTTAGGGTTCGAAGGAAAAAAGTCATGCATCTTCAGTTCTGGGCGCATTTCTTAGCGCTGGGCCCTCTTTTTGCTTGAGACCTGTTCTTCGACTGCATTTTTTGTTATTTTCGGGCTCATTTTTGAGAGCCGCTGGGGGAAACCGCTGCATTTCTGGGTACTTTCTGGGTGTTCGGAGTTCGGCTTCCTTGCTTGCTGGGTGCTCGTTTCACCTTGCATCCGCTACGCTGCACAGGTCCGCCATTTTTTACCAATTCTGGAAAGAAAGAAAAGCTTTTTAATGTAATATGTTGGCTTTCTTCTCTGCGTTTTTTGAAAATTTTCATGTATTCGAACCTGTTCGGCATTTGCTTGCATTTCTTGAGAAAATCCACCTATGTGATCTGTTGTTTTTCTGAAAAACCACTTTACCTGGGCTGTATACAACATCTCCATTAAAGATACAAACCCTACTGTAAAAAGCATTCCATGCCTGTTTGTCCTACAACTGATATTAATATATCAATCAAGATATAGTGTCCTCCGTTCCCACCTTCATGTGCTCTGTGCATCTTGAAATTTAATAGGTGGTTGTATACAGAGTTTCCCTTAAAGATCCACCCACTACGTAAAACATCAATCTATGCCTGCGTGTTTCTTCAATTCCCAAGCACTATGGCTCATGTTCCACATGTAGATTGCCCCACCATCCGATGCTTTTAATCCACAATTCTCTATGCAACAGCTCTTGCCGATTGCATCTTTTAAAATGTATATAGTCCATCAAATGATTTCATATAACAGGATTTTTCTATTGTAGATGTAGATCCACCCTAATCATTATAGTCTAATTTATACACTTGTCATCTCCAACTTCTTTACGACCATACTGAATAACCATTGGCTTTCCCTTTAATTGGAAACCATTTATTAATTGTAGAGCTTGCGTGGCTGTATCAGTATCTGGAAATGTAACAAAAGCCTGCCCTTTAATTTACCACCAGCTGCCTCAATTCTTTGCTTCCATTGTACACGGGGTTCAGTAAGATTTCCAACAATTGCCACTGCTAACAGCTGCAAGAATCCAACTTTCGGGTCCTGTGACTGCCCTATTATATCTTGATTTTCAGAGTGCTTGCTAATAGATTGTGGAGGCAGGATACGTACTAACTTCTTTCCACTCTGTGATTTAAACCACTGAAGAAGATACTCATTATTTGTCTCCTTGGGGATTTTCCATTTTCCTTTCTGACGTTCAGGATTTGTAGTTGAGTAAGTGCATTTGCTCCATGCTGATAGAAAACCTCTGCATCTATACTGACCTCCAGAAAATTCTAATCCGCCACCACATATTGGGAACTCTTTGAGGGCCCCAAACTCTGCTTTTTACGAGGCAGCATTTCACTTTCCTCAGGTTTACGCTTCTTGGATTTCCTAACAACTGGTACACTCTTTTTCTTCCCATCTTTGGAATTCTTTGAACTCACTAACCTTTTCCAGTGAATCTCCCACTTCCTTTTTTGAATCTTGAATGTATGGTTTTGCAATATTTTGAACAGCTTCTTTATCCTCTGCAGTAAGACCGTCCCAGCCAGGCATTTTGTCCATTGGACCAGTCCAGATACACATTTCTAGAAAACATTTGGCATGATGCCAACCGGTACCTTTCCACGGAACTCAGTATTTTCTGGTTCAGACATGATTGCAATGCGAACTTCAGTGTCATCAACTATAACCAATCCTCCAATCTTCTGTACATCAGTATTACCTCTTGGCGATGATCTTGTATTTACATGCGTCTTGAGATAATTGTGAACTCCTTCGACATTTATTCTCTTTGAAGTGGCTGCTACCTCATGAATTTTCGGAAATTAATGAAGCTGTATCTCTATCCACCATTAAGGATATATCAATATGTGATGCCATTGCACTTACTTTCTCCATATGATTTTCAGTACTAGCTTCTTCAATACAGATAGCGTTACATTTCTGATTAAATTTGCTATCATCTCCCATAGCTGCAAATATTGGGTTGTATTCATCTTCAAAGGTTACTGAGACCTTGTGTATCAAAACTATGCTTGCTAGACACAGTATGAAGACTGTGACATACATCATTTGTCCTTGAAGCTTTTCTTCTCTGTCAAACACCATGGCTGCTCATACTCACAAATAGCCCTCTACTGCATGGATTCACGTCCTTCTAAACCAAGTAGTGATTTTAATGATCTTATAGAACCCACAGGAGAAGGGATGTGAGAGGCAGATCCAGCATAAAGAAAAACTCTCTTTAAACTTGCACTTTGATTTGATTCAGCCTGTTGCAATTGATATGCCACTTATGTCTTATTTGAAATCCTTTAAGACTGTCTCAAGCCTTTATAACTGTATTTACCCTCTTCATAGATGCTCTGTCTACACTAGCCCATGCAGCCCTTGATTTCTGCCTTTGTTTTGCAACTGGTGTTGATATCTCTGTATCTCTGTCTACCAATGTACAGTGGCTCGTGCATAATTTCAATGCCTAAACTTCATATTCAAACCTTGTATTTCTCATATGAGCTGGGCTCAACCCTTGTGGGAGCCGCATTCGTCTCCACTCATCTTAGTGAATTTTATGACCAGCAAACTGTCTTTTTTCCTTTTCCTGCACATGAAGCAAACCTGTTAGCAAAAATGCATACTTATGGTGACTTTCCTTTGATCTGATCTTTGCCTTTTGGAGATTCCTTTGTGATGTGAGCTATATGCATTCGATGTACGTAGGGATCATATATATATATGCGTGTATTAGTACATATGTCAGAAATGCAGCCAGCTATTGCTTAGAACAAAATGTTCTAACACATTGTTTGTTTCAACTTTTTGCAGATATCAGAAGGAAAACATCAACGGACCAGGGTGGAGCAGCAAGACAAAGGCCACGACGAGCGTCTCTCAACTGTTCCAGTCATTCAGGCAATGATTGGTTCCACTTCTGACATGCCTGATTTTTTCCTTGTACTTGCATACATATATGTATATTTCTCTTCTGCATTGGATATACGTAGCTAGTCCCACGGCTCCTTGTGTGGGACGCATTTTGAAAATGAATAAAAAATACTTTTCTTTTGCAATGAGATGTTTTTCTTTGATGTTACAGAATAAAAGTACTTAGAAACATCATCTTTAAAACACAAAAACAGAGAATAAGTATACACTAGCCTTCTTTTGTTCATGCTAGCATTTCTCAACCTATTTTTCAGCCAGGAGCGAAAAATAGGTAACAGTTCCAACATCTCTAGATGCTCTAACAATAATAGATTCTTCTAATATTCTTGAAAGACTTGCCAAATTTTCATCATGAGCTCTTGATTTGCCTTTGTCTTTCACACTAGAACTAACCAACAATGATGCAGCCTTAACCGGTGAAACCCTCAAAGAGAGCTGACCAGCGTATGCAACAAGAGTAACACAACGGAAGCAACAAGAAAACATAGTAAGATTGCAAACATAGATCATATTATTGCCTTATAACTTTTGGCAACCAACCGGTTATCACCATATAATAATCATAGAACATCCGGTAGTTAACCGGTTACATGCAGGCTTCAGGCCAGATACAATCCAACCGGGACTCTAAGAATCAACCGGATCACTAAATGCGAATCTCCATCCTTATTCTTAATTCTACTTCCTCTGATGATACAAATGATCACATAATACCCTATGTATACCCACCGGAACATATCTAGGTCGGCCTCAAAAGATTACATTTACCAATGCAAGAAAATGAAACGTGTAACTAGGTCGGCCCCAAGAATGAAAGAAATCTTTCCAGAAAACAACAACCAAGAAGTGCGGTTCAGCAGGAAGGTCAGCCACACGCCAAAGAACATCGGACAAGACCCAAAATAGATCCACACACCAAGAATTGCTCTGGTAATGAAGGAAAGTTGACCGATAAGCACAAGAACTGTCCCAGAACCCAGAAACAGTCAATCGGAAGCGATAACTAACCGGAAAAGAATCCAAATGGACTGAAAATCTGGAATTAAGCACATGAACCAGCCTAGAGACCAAAAATAAGATCTGTAATGAAAAGCAAGCAACTACCGGTACCAACCAGTAAGAACACAAAAAACTACACAATGAACTAAACAAGAACTAAACTGAAAGGAAATATTTTTGGTTGATGCAAGATTGCTCATAGACCGGGGATGCTCCTGCATCAAACAATCTACAACACCCGCAACAAGCTGGTGGGAAATAGGCTCTAATATGTATAAGTGTTTCTCACTTACCAAAAACAATCTGAAAATGATCATTTCACTATTAACCCTCAAGCTAGCAAGATGCATAGCTTTGATACCACTCTAATAACCTATGTGGAAATCTCTACCAAATTGTGTAATTCTTTACCACTGTAATACCCCTTTCAAAAATTGTGGACAAGTTTACAGATTTTCAAACCTCCCAATTTCATGCATTCATTACAAATTATCAAGTGCAGATTTAAAATGGGAAACTAAAATCAAGATAGACTTAAAATATTGAAATTGCTTAGCTTAGCATATGTGGAGGTTTTATTGTTCATAAACGGATTATATGGAGCTTTGAGGAATTATTGAGTTCAAATTTCAAATACTTCATTACAAAGAAACAAAGTTGACCAATAATTTTGAACTCCAACTTGGAATGACTTGCCAAGAAAACTTTAATTCAGATCTACAAATAGTCGACTAAATGGATATCTAGTGACTCCTTTAACACTAGCAGTTTTTGAAGCGATTCTCCCACAACTAAGCATGTTTCAAATAATTGTATGGGGAAAATATACTCATACCCAACGATCAAACAACTGTATCAATCTCTTTTCCAATTGTCACATCTCATTTCAAGGGAGTCCCAATTGATGAAATGATGTAGCACCACTTACAATTTCTTAAACCGCATCCTCAACTCACATCACATACCTAGAGCGTCTTTCTGAGACTTCCATGCCGCCATAACTGTGTTCCTTCATCCCAAAATGAACCTGTGTTCCCACTATTTTATTGTCACGATCTAACAATGATCGAGATTAACTCTTAGTTTGTAGGCCATCCTTCAAAATCTTGCATTTGTCATTTACAATGTATTGTAAGTCTCATGAGCACCCTTTTCCTTGCTGCAACCCACTAAATATTACGCTCAATAATTGGTAAAAATTAGATTGATATATTAACAATGAGCAAGAATGCTCTATAAATAATTTACAAAATAGAAAGTTTCTAACAAGAAACTAAAATTACAATATATTACATGATTGAGCATTAATAATTAACTTAGGAAAATATTATATTAATACCCTCCCTTAATGCTCACTCTATCAACAACACCAAGCTGCCCCCTAAATTTAGCAAACTTATCTGGACTGAGAGACTTGGTGAGAATATCTGCAGTCTGAACCGCAGTTGGAACATACTGCAACCGAACTGAGTTGTCTTCAACAAGCTTTCTGATGAAGTGACAATGAGTTTCTACATGCTTGGTTCTTTCAGGGAAGACGGGATTCTTAGCAAGTTTGAGCACTCCCTGATTATTACAAAACAAGGGAGTCCGACCTGCTTGAGATATCTGAATATTCGCAAGCATCCGACGAAGCCAAACTGCCTCGCATGTTGCCTTAACTGCTCCTCGATACTCTACTTCTGTCGAGGAGAGAACCACTGCCTACTGCTTTTTACTATTCCAAGTGATTGAACCGGATCCCAAACTGAACACATATCCAGAGGTTGATTTATTGTCATCAATCGAACCTATCCAATATGAATCTGTATAACCACTGAGTCTAGAATCGTGACTCCTAGTGTAAAGAAGTTCATAATCAGAGGTGCCTTTCACATAATGCAGCACACACTTTGCTGCTACCCAATGATCAGCCTTGGGGGCTGTCATGAAGCGTGAAATGTAGCTCACTGCAAAACTAAGATCAGGTCTAGTAGCAGTAAGATAGATGACTGCCCACTAGTTGCATGAATTATGTTTCATCTACAGGAGAAGAATCAGACTTGGCTAACAACTTCAATCCTGTCTCCATAGGTGTGGAAGCAGGTTCGCAATCCTGCATTCGAAATTTGTTAGGCAAGTTCCAGGCATACTTAGACTGGGGAATAAAAATGCTACTATCAGCCTGCCAAACCTCAAGACCTAAACAATAATGGAAAGCCCCAAATCTATCATATCAAAATCCTTGCACAGGTCCTGTTTGATTTCTATAATCAAATGTGTTAAACTACCAGTAATGATCAAGTCTTCCACATAGACAACAAGAAAGAGAATATCATCACAAGAGTGTTTTATATACAGATTACTGTCAGAAGGACAATGCTGAAAACCATGAGCAACCAAGTACTGATCAATCTTAATGCACCACGCTCGAGGAGCCTGTTTGAGTCCATAGAGTGCTTTCATGAGTCTACATACTTGATGTTCTTTGTCGGCAACCTTGAAACCAGGAGCCTATGTCATGTAGACTTCTTCCTGCAACTCACTGTTGAGGAAGGCACTCTTAACATCCATCTAATGGACTTTCCATCCAAACTGAGTTGCAATGGCAAGAAGAAGACGAATTGTACTCATCTTAGTAGTAGGAGCAAAAGTCTCCTCATAGTCAATGTCCTCCCGCTGTGTGAATCCTCGAGCAACCAATCAGGCCTTGTATTTATCTAGGGTACCATCTGCATGATACTTGACCTTATATACCCATTTGCAACTAATGGGCTTCTTCCTTGGAGGAAGATCAAAGAGATCCCAGGTGTTGTTCTTTAAAAGGCTCTAGTATTCGGCATCCATTGCATGTTCCCACTTTGGAATCCCTTTGGCCTCTGCATATGTCTGAGACTCATAAATACTATGAATGTTGGCCATGAGAGCAAAGTTAATTGTATATTGTTGTTTGCCCTTATTTCTGGAAGATCTACCCTCAATGAGCTCATCAGGACGAAGATCACTGATGGTCTTAGCCCACCACTTAGGCAGAGAGTAGGAGTGCCAACATCAAATGCAGAAGGAATAACTGGAAGTGGAGGTGGAACTGGTACATGTGGAAGATTAACATCATCGGAGGAAATTCAAGTAGTGCATCAACAAAGTCAGAATCTGCATCATCCCTCCCATTAGGTGAACCAAATGGAAGACGGGCACCCAAATCAGAAGCCTTCAAAGGCTGATCCTCGGAATTCTGCTCAAACGAGGCAAGCTGAAATGGTCCTCGATCTTCATCAAAGGCAAAATCATGACTGAAGATGAGACGATCAGTGTCTACATCAATCAGTCGGTAAGCCTTATGGTTGTCTGTAAAATTCCCTCTTATTTTTTTTCAAATTTTTCCACAATTACATTCACACAACACTTGTTATGGTTAGGAAATGAAAACCAAATGTTGCTGAAAGGTAACCCTTCCACTTTCTGATTACCAAGAGCCCAATGTGGGAAGGTGAGAGCATACGATGACAAGGGGTTCGTTAGCTTTCTAATCCGCTAGAAATTACAATGCAATTACAAAACTGGGCAGCAAGCCAGCCCCTTCCACTTTTCAGCGAGGTGAAGAACACAAACTTGGCGGTAAACCAGCCAAGGCAACAAAGCATAATAGAACCAAATCACTCTACCACTTATGCAGCGGGAGGACTTTTAAATGAAACTATCACTCAACCGCATATCTCAGCGGGAGGACAATATCACTCAACCACTTGCTCAGTGGGAGGACAAAACTGAATTACAAACATACAGGCGGCTAAGCCATCCTCTTCCACTTGTTCAGCAGGAAATACAACATAGAATGAATTGGTCAGTACTACTGAAGCAATTCTTACAATGATAGAAATGTGAAAGGAGATAGAGTGAAGTACATATCTTATGAATTCACTAACACATTCTAACCAATAATACTACTTGCTGTTCTGAAATCAAATACAAGGAAAACGCAGAACCAACCATCCCGAAACCCACTAAATTGCTTGTAACTCACTCAAAACCCCATAGAATCATGCCAAATCAGAAGCAAATGAAGCATATGACATAAGCAAACAAAACAATAACTCGAAACTGCAAATGAAGAGCACCAACAGCAAGGCACACATCCCAATGCAATTCTGGAAATAGTATTTTTGCTGAAAAGTTCGGTGTGTAACTAAAAATTGGAGAGTTCTCCAAATGCCACCCCAATATAGGAGACTTATCGTCTCTTTGGTACGCTTCCAACGAGCCCTCACCCAGAATGATGCATTCAACACACAGGCAGCTACGAGCGAAATACACTTTCAGCCGGCACACACCAGCAATACCAAAAAAACCAGCAGCATACACAAATCTTCACCAACACACCCAAAAATCACCAAGAAGCTCACAACTACGCACCACAGCTAGGAGTGATGTCTGACACTCGAAACCGGAAGGAAGGATCTAGGAGTTATTCACCCTCAAAGAATGTCTAGAGTCATTCCGACAGCATAACAATATATTTTCTCTGGATAACAAATGAGGAGCCCAACCTCTGTTTATATAGCTTTTCCAATCTGAAATTCAAATGAAACTGCCTCCCAATTTCGCCTCATTCCAATTGCATTTCATTTCATGGTGGACCCAAAGTGGCGCCCACTTTCCCAAGTCAAAATCGCGCCAAGGAGAGGGGCCACGATTTTTGACATTATAATTTCTTTAAAATATAAAGAATGAAGTCTCCTTTTAATTCTCCAAATAAATCGCCCAGACATGACTTAGGAAAAATATTATATTTTGCACAATTTCCCATAACATCAATAAGTGATTAAATAATTAAATAATAACCTTAGGATAAAGAATAATATTTAATTAAATTGCTTATAGTTCCAATACTGATTATTAACAGAATCTAGATGAGGCTAAACAATGAGGATCACTGAATTATGTTGGGACAGGACCAAATCCAGGACTGGCAAAAATAGAGTACCCCAAACTGCTACTTACTAAAAATAGTAAGTCATGAAATAATGCTCCAGAAATCGTTATCTTCGCAACCAGAGAAAAAGCTTGGCGAGCTTAGCAACTCTGTACCATCCTGACAGCCAAACCCTAACTTGCTAAAAGTAGTAAGTTCACATTCTACCCCTGACAAGTATGGTTGGAACTTCAAGGAACATGGGAACCCTTAATTCATCTTTCCACATAGCCTACGGGTCTCTGGAATAGGCCAATGGACCACTAAATGCAACATCAGTCGGTAAGCCTTATGGTTGTCACTGTAACCTGTAAACATAAGCTTCTGACTCTTGGAATCCAACTTAGAGCACTTGGCATCTGGAATCCATACATATGCTAAAGAGCCAAAAACTTTCAGATGGTTGATCATGGGTTTGCGACCAGTCCATGCTTCCTCAGGAGTCTTCCCCTTAACAGCATGAGTAGGAGACCTATTAAGGAGATAGACTGTTGTAAACACTGCTTCTGCCCAATACTTCTTAGGAACATTTATATGTTCCAACATAGACCTAGCCATTTCTGTAATGGTGCGGTTGCGACGTTCTACAACGCCATTTTGTTGAGGGGTGTATGGTGTGGGTAACTGACGTTTTACACCATGTGTATCACAAAAAGTGGAGAAAACAGTAGAACAAAACTCCCCCCCATTATCAGACCTAAGAGTAATAATAGAACAACCAGACTCTTTTTCTACTAAGGCCTTAAATTTCTGAAATACAAGAAACACATCTAAATTCTGTCTAAGGAAGTACACCCACATCTTACGACTATAATCATCAACAAAAAGTAAGAAAAATCTGCACCCAGTAACAGAAGTAGTATTCATTGAACCACATATATCAGCATGGACCAACTGCAGTACGTTAGAGGCTCGCCATGAGTCACCATCCTTGAACGAGGTCCTGTGTTGCTTCCCAGCTTGACAAGCTCCACAAACTCGATGATTCTAAGTTTGAATTTCAAGTACGACATGTACTAAATCTTCCCAAACAAGCTGAGCAAGATAGTGAATGTTCAGGTGACCATATCACTGATGCCAGAGACTGTTGATAGAAGATGATTTAGCTGCGAAGGCATGCTCAAGAGAATCACCTGTATCCACAAGTCTATATAGACCATGATCCTCAATGCCAATAGCTACAGTAGTGTGTGTTGCACGATCAACAATTGAACACTTGTGTGCACTGAATACCACATCAAGCTGAGGAGAATGTCGCATAATCTAACTCACAGAGAGAAGGTTCAGCTCCATGCCAAGAACGTAGTATACATCGAGGAATATGAGATTCCTCCCACCAGACCGTAGCTGAATGTTGCCCTTGCCGACAATAGTATACTCTTCACCTCCTCCAAAAATAATTGAATCAGTATAGGGAGAAAATTCTATAAACCAATCACGTCTGTGAGTAAAATGTCGAGAAGCACCAGAATCTATATACCAAGCAGAAGACTTCACATGGTTTGCAGGTCTTTTAGCCATAAAGGCGTAAAAGGTAGACTCTTTCTGCTCTGTGTGCTCAGCAACATTGGCTTTAGGCTGAGACCCTCCTTGCTTCCGCTGTTCGGAAGCTATCCGATTGCGACAATCCTTAATCATTTGGCCATATTTGTGACAATAATTGCATTGAACCTTTTTCTTCTTCGAACTATCCTAAGATTGACTGGAGCCCTTTTGCTGAGATGACTAGGAAGACTGAGATTTGCCTTTATCCTTGTGAAAGAATTTGGCCGCAAATTCCTATTCTGAGGAGGATGAAGTGGCACCGCTACCAAACTGTTGTTTCCAACGGTCCTGCTGCAGAAGTTTGGTGCATAACTCAGGAAACTTCAGATCAACATTCGTAGACGTAATGTTGAGAGTTTCTATGAAGTGCTCATAGGATTTTGGTAGACTCTTCAGGGTTATTACTACCATATCCTCTTCGTCCATTTTCCGACCAATAGCTTCAAGCTGATCTCGAACGTCCTTAATCTTCGTGAGATGCTCCTGTAAGGACATATGTTCATCCATCATGATGGAGAACAACTGGTTCTTTAGGAAGAACTCTCGGCTTTTGTTGAATGTCTCATGCAACTTCTTCAAATGCTTCCAAATTTCTGAGGCTGATTTACCAGAAGGAATCTGAGGTAACTGGTCATCTGTGACAGAGAGCTTAAGAAGCATGACAGCTTTTCGATTGCGATCATCAAATTTGTCCTAATCTGATCCGGCTACAGAAGGATGAGATTCTTTTCCCAAAACCAGATCATCAAGGCAACGATATTCAAAAATAGTCAGCATGCGCTACTTCCAGGTGTTATAATTTTTGCCATTAAATCGCTAACTGCCTTCCAACATCAAGTTGGTCAATGACGCCATCTTGCACGTTTCCCAATGCACGGAAAACAAGAAAATTTGAAAGGGCGTAAATCTGAAACAGAGGTAGAATTGGGTACATACTTCGAAAAAGAAGAAGTACGGCTGACATGGATTTCGAGAAAAAAATTGGCTGACCTAGAAAAATCTGACAACTCAAATTAGCTTTCAAAAAACCCGACGGCTCAAAAATCAAGGCACGGAAAATGATGCACCTAAAAAAATCGAACAGCAACCCAGTTGAGGGTTCAACAAACCAACCACGAATCTGCAGACGAATTTGAAATCTGAGAAAAGACCACAAAGTTATAGAGAAAACCCTAGGCAAAGAAAAAACTTCAAACTTCAAGCGGCCATGAATAGGTGCAGAAGTTTTAACAAAACCCTAGTTGCGTGCTTACAAACAGCACCCACGAACAGAAAAGGGTTGGACCGATATAGAGAATCCCTTCCATCGGCAAGACGCAGGTCTGAAAACGCAAAGACAGAGCTGTCAGAGGTGAAATAATCCCAAGACAAACACATTGGTCGCGGAAGGAAAGAACACAGATGTCGCAGCTAAACACGAGCCGAAACACTCTAGGTCACGAGAGGTAAAATGCAGATGTGTACGCAAAAGCAGACTGAATCGTGCAACGAAAATGAACAGAGGCCGTGAAGAGAAAGTCATGGGTTTGCAAGTTGGAAACCTGAGACACGAAAAACCCTCAAAAAAAAACTGACCTTTACACACAAATCCAACCTTGTAAATTTTTCCAAGAGCAAAATTTTGAAACGCAAGAAATTTTTCAAAAGAAACTTTTTTCGAAATCACTAGTGCTCTGATACCATATTACGCTCAATAATTGGTAAAAATTAGATTGATATATTAACAATGAGCAAGAACGCTCAATAAATAATTTACAAGGATTTACAAAATAGAAAGTTTCTAACAAGAAACTAAAATTACAATATATTACATGATTGAGCATTAATAAATAACTTAGGAAAATATTATATTAATACTAAAATGGTCTCAAGAACTTTCTATAACCTAGTTGTTGAGTTTAAACCTTCCAGGAAAGCTAATTGTGATTACTAGAAACCTCCATGCCAATTTTAATGCTAGTTGTTGAATTTTGAGGCCCAAATGAGGGTGGCAATGTCTAGTATGATGGTAGGAACAACTAGAAATTAGTTGAAGTTACGCCCTATATTTTGATTTCTTTAATTCTCACACTACCTCTGGAAATTGTTTACATCTAGATTTAACTTCCGTGACCAATTTGGATAGCAAATATCCCCTTAGAAATTTATTTTTGCAGGCAAAACTTCAATAAATTTGTAAACAAAAACCTGAAAGAAACGCCATCTCAAACCAATCACTTCCACATTTGGCACAATGGTGACTTCTAGGTGAAATCACTCAAAGGGAAGTCGAGGGTTTTCACCCTCAAACTCCAAATCTTCAACTCACTGTTGATCCCTAGATGGAACCACTCTACCTTTTAGATTTTCATCCATCAAGAAAACCGTTGGAAATTTTGTCCTACCGGTAGAAGTTTGACTACATGCACAAATCTCAAAAAAAGAAAATATCAATCATCAAAATGCCCTTTCCTCTCAACTATTCCTTTTATTACCTGATGGAACTTTCTGAAAGTCATAATTAAAAAAATCATTTTTATGACCCTCTTTAAATAATTAAAATTGGTTATTTTTTAATTTATTCTTTTTTGACAACTTAATTTTAATCATTTAATTATTCTCTAAGGTAAAATAAAAGGGGACATTACATGGAGTGTCTTTATTCTTCCAAAGATTTACTAATGAAAAAATATATTCAGATAATACCAGACTCCGAACTAAAGCAAGCAACTCAAAATGAAAGTGTTGGTGTAAATAATTATTCATCATGGATATTATTACACTTACTTAAGTTTACTTAGGATAATGCATTTCATAGTAGTTTGGATATGAGACACTTGGGTGTTTGTGCCACATTGGGATAGTGTGTGTAGGAGAAATTCCACCTCTTATGGTGTTGATCTTGTTATTACACTATCATATCCACTTATTGTGGAGTGATAATTCCACCTTCGGTGGGTGATCCACCTCATGTGGAATATTATATTATTTCTCCTACCTACCCACACCTATTTCCTACCTACCCTTGTTTCTTATTGAGCCACATGTCATACTTGTGTGCTCATACATATCCCTAGCCTTGCCTATATAAGCAGGCTCATCTACATTGTATGAAACAGTTGTTGATCATTTTCTATTGATGAGAATACAGTTTATTCTTGTCCCATATTATGTCTCTATCTTGTACATTTCAATGACTTCTTGATCTTGACAAAATCCAACATGGTATCAGAGCTATTGGAGTCTCATTGATTCGTCTTGAAGAGGCATTATTGTGACGTCAAGAGGCAGATCTGAGGAGCATCGTCATTTGGAGGCGTCCTAGACCAGATCCGACCTCGCCATTGCGTCCGGAAGGCCATTTCCATGAATTTTGGTTATAAAGTTGGCCTATTTTGGTGAGGAAAAATTTTTTCCCCAATTTTGCTTATCGCACGGATTTTTCGAATATTCCTATTAATTTTTTCAAAAAAAAATTTATTTTTTTCAGAAAATTTGTTTTGAAAAATCGAAAATCAAAAAAATTGGAAAAATTCGAAAAAGATCAAAAAAAAATTGAAAAGCAAAAATTTGAAAAGAAAAATCAAAAAAAAAAAAAAAAAAAATCATTTTTGGGGGGTCCGCAGACCCCCCCCTGCGCTCGCTGTACCCGTGTTGCAGGTACTTTTCTGCAGGCATCGTCCCGCGGTGTACCCTGTCTGCCCCAGGACGTACCTGACACCGCGCGCTCCGTCATCCACCTGTCAGCGCCTCGATCTCCCGCCGAGCATAGGCACCGCCGACTGCGACCCCGAGCGACCGTCCGACGCCGCCAACGAATCCGCCGGCCGCAGCTTCCTTCCCGCCGGCGGCTCCCCGTCGGCCCATCCGTCCCTGCAGCTAGGCACCCCCTCCGCTCTCCGGCGCCCTCGGCTCCGCCCGGCAGCAGCGTCTGCTCCCTCCGCCTCGGCTTCGGGCTCCGCTCGCAGCGCGTCCTCCCCGCTCCGGCAACTCCCGACACCGTCCGTGCACCTCTCGCAGCCACGCGGACGCCAGCTCCTCCGCCACGTAAACAAGACAGGCGGATCACATATCAGAAACCCTCCGTACACTCCGTACAGACAGTCAGTCACTTCCGTACGCCACGTAGACAGTACGGACGACCACATCAACAGCCACATCGCTGCCACATCATATTCCGTACAGTACGGACTGTACAGTCAGCTGTCCACGCAGTCTATCCGTACAGTACGGACGCCCAGTCAGCTAGGCAGCGAAGTTTTGGTGACGGTCATACGGCCGTCAAATTTAACACAGTGATTTGCTGACGTCAGCGCCACATCAGCAGGGTTTGAAATTTTTTTGACCCCCTCTCATTTGCATTTTTGATTTTGCAGTTCAACTTCAAATGGCCATAACTTGCTCATTTTTGCTCCTTTTTGGGTGCAATTTTTTTTGAAATGGGCTAGAATTTCGTGCTCTCCGCAGTGGTGAAAGAATTTTTTGATTTTGATGCACGGATTTTTCAGAAAATGCAGTTTTTGGTGACTGTCCCTGAGTAATCCCAGTTTTTGCAACTTCAGAGGCTTCGTTTGGGGTCATCCGACCTCCTTTTGAGGTGCCGTTTTTTTTGAAAGTGCGTATTTTTTCATCTACTTTTACATGATGCTATCAGATTGATGTCATTGTAAGTATAAATTGTACTTTCAGATCTAGGCCATTCTTGGCTCTTTTGGTACTTGTATATTTGCTTGAATCTCAGTTAGATTCATTGCACTATTGATTGAAGTCTCTTGTATCTCATTTGAGAAGTTGTAAAATTTGCATCATAAGCCCACTTTGCCTTGTTTTGCAAGTGGCTCATTGTAATTGCACTAAGTATAAAGTGCCAAAATCATCACTTTTGGGGGGGTACTTTGATTGATTGAATTTGGGGGGTGTCTCTTGTGCTTTTGTGCTCTTGTGTTCTTTCCTTTTTGCTGCTATGGGTTCTTCTAAGTTTCCTCTCTTAACTCCACATAACTATGCTACTTGGAAAATTGATGCATGGAGTAAACTTATGGAAAAAGGACTCACTCATTACATTGATGGAACTATTGTTGCTCCAGCTGATCCTAAGGCTGATCCAGTTGGTCACTTAGATTGGCTCACTAAAAATATCATGGCAATTGGTACCTTAAGAAAGTATGTATCAAAGGATCTCATATTTCATATTGAGAAATGCACTCTAATCAAGGATGCTTGCCAAAAGTTTCAAGACTTGTATGGTCAAGTTGATGAGATTAGGGGATATCAAATTGATAGTGATCTCACCATGTTAGATCCCAAGAACTTTGATACTATACAAGATTATGTCACTAAGGCAAATGAGTTGAGGGCACAACTCAAAGATTGTGGCATTGATAAGAAGGATACTCAATTGATATTCAACTTGATAGGGAAGCTTCCACAAGAATATGCAGCATTTGTTTCTAGTTTCCAAACTCATAGGATGACAATGGGTTCAAGCTACAAAATGCCTACATTTGATGCTTTCAATGAAATGTTGATGATGGAACAAACTAAGTTGATAAGCATGGGCATTCTTAAGGCTTCTTCTAAGTCTCAAGCATTAGTGGCAAATCAAGGAAACAAAGGAAATCAAGGAAAGGACAACTCAAACAAGAAGAAATGGCAATCAAAGCCTAAGGAAAAAGCACCATCTTCTCCACAACAAGGAGATTCATCTTCTTCCAAGAAAGATAATTCACCAAAGAGAGAGAGACCTACTTGTGCTTATTGTAAAAAGATTGGTCATGAGGAACATCGTTGCCATACTAAGAAGATTGATGAGCTCACACATATCATCAAAAAGCATAACATTGATTTGCCTAAAGTCTACAAGAAGGATGATTCATCAACTTCCACTTCCTCACATTCAAAAGGAAAAGGGCAAGCATTCATGGCTTCTACAAGTGGAAAGACTCACTCTTTTGGAACAAGAAAAGGAAAAGCTCTATGTGCTACAACAAATCATACTTCAGAGAGATGGCTTCTAGATTCAGGGGCTTCTCATCATATGGCATCTTCACAGTCTATGTTCTCTACATTTGAGCCTTGCACCATGCCTCAGATTTTGATGGGCAATCATACATACATGGATGTGATTGGGAAAGGATCTATTGACATTGGGGATAACTCCTTCAATGATGTGTTGTGTGTACCTGTTGACGTGTATTTCATACACAATCATACACAGAATAAAATACCGACAGGCATCTTATCCTCTCTTGAGAAAATAGTCTCTAACTGCTGAAGATCTGCAAAAAGGATCAGTTAGATAGACTCCAAGGTTCTTTTAGTGGGGTCTCCACGTGTGGACAAGCTTTTAGTGGTATGATGTGATTTGCTGTTTCCTTCAAGGCGTCTTACGGATTCAATGGTTCGAAGATTTTACTAATCTAAAAGGAACTTTTAAAAAAATGGAAAAAGGACAGGGTTTAAGTAAATCTAATCTAGTCTAATCCTATGAACGACTTAGTATGAACGAGATTTGGCAAGACTCAACCAATTTCAATTTTGCCATAAGATAACAACTCAACTGAAATTAGTGCGATCTTCTAAGGTAATAGTGGTGTTCAATGCATCAAAGACCAAGGATACTACTATGAAGGTACATATCCTAGATGCGAAAATGCTTGAAGGTAAAGGACTCAAAGTGTTTTCCAGTCGACCACGCAAGGCGTTCCTACAATCAGCAAGAAGCTAGTGGTTTGGATTGCGAATCCTACCAAATATCAAATCTCACACTTAGTCTTTCAAATTAACAAACTACCTTGATTGAGCGTGATTCAAGTACATCCAACAACCATGAAGATAACTCAAGAAACTTGCAACAAAACACCATAACTTCAATATTTTATTGATTTCCAAGTCATCATATACAACAATTGCTTGAACTTCTCTCTTCAAGACTCAATCTTGCTACAAAATAAAATTGCTTACAACTCTAATCTCTCTATTTCACTCTTAACTATTTTTCTATTATTCTATTACTACTGAAATGAAAAAAATGGGGGTATAAATAGCATCCCCAGTTACAATGAAAGGTCCAGATTGAAAGCAAATCAATGGACAAGATCATGACACCTAAACCCTAATTAGGGTTTGTTACAAATGACCTCCTTTTTACTGAACAACATTAAATACATAGCCAAATATTAAATTTGGCACAAAAATCTAGGAGGTATCAACCAATGAGAAATAAGATGTCATGTCATCTGTAACAACCTTTCATCTAGAATCTTATTCCCTTTCCAATTCTCTTTCTTAGCATATGCAATGAACTTTGTCACGATTCCTTCGATTTCTGTGCTTGGAATCTCGGGAAGATTCTTGATACTCTCTTCTAAGTGGATGACCTGATCAAATGCATCTAGAAGAGCTGCGTCCCAAGTAGGTTCAAGTTCCTTTGTTCTATCAATCAGGAGCATGGTGGCATACATCCGATCATACTGCTCATCTGTAACATCTGCGTCCTTGCGAAAGATGATCGTGATTCTATCCTCAAACTCTTGTAAATCCACATCTGTCTCGACCTCGATCCTTCTGCCAAGAATGGTACGAAGTACCTCAAATACTCTGTCCTGGATCGGATTGATCACCTCCTCAACTTGACCACATCTAACACTGATGTCCTCAAAAAGAACACTCTTTATATGGAGTAAGGTTGACCACTGAAACAAACTGTGAGAATCACCTTCTAAGATCCTCTCTTGTGCTAAAATTCTCCTGGATGTGTGTCTTATAACTTTCAAGACAGGGATGACAACGTCCTTGGTATGGGCAAATGCAGCTACTGTTGCCATCAATCTGTGGATTATGTCAAGGACTTGGATAGCCTGATGGGTGATCTTCGACATCCTTGTAATAAACTCAATGGCCACCGTGTGAGATCTATCCATCCAACCACATGTACGCTGGACCATGTTCCTGAATCTTTCTGCTTCATTGATTGATTGAAGGGGCAATGCCTGCAATGGTGATCTAACTGGATCCTGACGTCCCAAAGGTTCATTGATGTGACTGAAATATGTCCTCCATGCACCGACCTCTCTTTCAAGCTTTCTATTCTTTTCTACTTCTTCTCTAAGCTTGTCCTTCAATGCTTCAAATGTGTCGGTGGCATCATCTAAAGTCTGCTCTGCTGTGGATGGTCCTAACTCAATAGTCTGTATACGATAGTCTTCTGCTAGGATCTCACCCTCATATTTGTCTGCTGCCGGTGTAGCTATCTGCAGTTTTCTAGATCCAGTCTCATCTCGAATCATCTTGGACATCTTTGTAGCCTTCTTCTTCTCTGTTGTCATATGTGAGCGTCCAACAAGGCTCTCTAAATCAATTGCACTGTCCTCGTCCTCAATTACGATCACCTTAGTCAATCTTTCCTTCAACCAATCTGGGATATTTGATCTTGTCTCTTGAACTTGAATTTCTTTGTGTACTATTTCTTCTTGTCTGGGAGGAGATGTCACTTCGTTATCATTATCTAAATCATAGTCTTGGAGAGATCCATCGGATGAAACATGCTGTGCCTGTTCTTCCTCCTGTCTATCATTCTGTACCATCGATTCCATGGACTCTTCCACTCGAACTGTTCTATCTTCTGGTCTGGAAGAAGTACCTGGTGTTTGATCTTTGTTGGCACCTAGCTTTTTCTTGGAAGGCTCTTTCTTTTCTGATCTTTCCTTTCTCTTCGAACCTCTCGAATGGAGATTGCCCTCACTGGCACATCGAAGGTTACCTTCACCTGAATTCCTAGGATTAGGATTGCCTTCACTAACACTGGCTCCACCTTCGGCTGGCTTTTCTTCCAAAGTAAAAGACATAGCTATGCCCTGTTCTCTCAACTTCTGATGCTGAACGTCTACCCATCTGCGAGTACAAGACAAGACTGGTGCCATCAAATCATCTAAATCCACGGCCTCGGGCTCATTCCAATTCAAACTTATTGTTTTGCTTTCTCTATCATATGAAGACTGGATGTGCCTGCCGTTGTCCTGAGCTTGATCGGCCACTCTGTAAATCTTACATTTCCTGATGAAATCCAAAGGCAATCTAGAATGTATCTTTCGTTTCACTTCGAGATCATCTAGGAGGTTCATCATAAAATCTTCAATCTGGTACTCATGTCTAAATCTTCTGCCGACCGTCTCCTCTAAGTGTCCATGTGGATCAAAACTATTCCTCCAAGCAAAAGATGAAAAAGGATACAAGGCTAACTCCCTCTCTGCGTCATCCATGGCTGAGACATTGGGACATACCTCAACTGAATTACCCAAAATAATAGGTACCTGAACTCCATTCTGATGTCTGTGTCTGAATGCCTTCACATATGCTGCCAACTGCCTTGTTACTTCAAGTAACACAATTCTGTCTGTCGGGTACCTCGGCAACATGTATGGAGGTAAAGGACATCCATACACTCTAATGTAAGTGAACTTGGGAAACTGAATGAACCAAGCACCGTACCTCTTGATTAACTCCTGGGCATCCTGAGATAATCTGTTGTGAATCCCTCCTTGCAACGTCCTGGTGATGTTCATCGTGAAAGTATCATTGATTAACTTGTAGTTCTTCCCTGGTGGATGATGCAAGTAGGTATAGGATTCACAAACTCTGACCTCGCCGGGTCCTCTTCCAATCACTCCTCTGTGAGGTAGTCCTGCGTACTCAACGCTCCTGATTAAGGCACAGATGACGTATGAACTCATGTGGAAGGACTTAGTAGCCCTGAGTCTTCTCAACTGTACGTCTAAGCAATGGCTAATTATCCTAGCCCAATGTATTGTACCCTTTCCTTGAACAATCACCTGGATGAAGTAAAACATCCATTTCTCAAAATAGAAGGCATGAGGTGCTCCTGTAACTCTGTTGAGCATAGTAATCAAATCTCTGTACTCCTCTTGGAAATCAATCCTGTGCGGTGTGTTCGGTACTTTGCTCAGACGGGGACGACTCTTGAGTAGCCAGTTCTTGTTGATTATGCTTAGGCAAGCATCTGGATCATCATCGTACACTGATCTGGCTCCTTCAATGCTCTTGTATATCATGTCCCTGTGCTCTGGAAGATGGAAGGCTTCACTTATGGCCTCCTCTGAAAGGTACGCCAAAGTGTTTCCCTCATTGGACACAATTGTCCTGGACTGTGGATTGTAATGACGGGCACACTCGATCATCAACTCGTGGCACTGAATAGCTGGAGGAAAACCGGCCGCCTTGATGATGCCACTCTCTATTATTCTCCGGGCGACAGGTGATGGCTTGCCGATGTAAGGGACCTCTCGGAACTTCTTCGTGCTAAAGTTCCCCAAGTTTGTATCTCCAACGTTGCTCCACTTGGACACGATCTTGGTCTCCACTTCTTCGGTCTTCTGATCTTCTTTCATGAGAGCCGAGCGACTGGTGGATGCTCCCGCCTTTGGGGTCGCCATACCTACACAACATTTCATTATAAGAAATAGATTTTGCAATAAATAACGTAAATAAGAGAGATAGATTTTAGGAAACCTCATGATAAGTCTCTAGAGTTATCATTTCCTAAAATACAACGATTGAGCCAAGAGATTTAAAATTCAAAATTTCAAAATTTGAAATATGACGATGAATGAATAAAGCAATAACAATTAAATCGCCATACCTCGACAGAGAGCTAACTCTAGAATGCAAAAACAAAATTTGCCTAGGCAAAATTGAGGTATAAAGATAATCTTCAATATGATCTCCTCAAATTTGACTTCGCCACCTCTGGAGAGAACGTGATCTTCAATTATCGCCTTGGACGTGGTCTCAAATGAATCTTCAAATTCGCACTAACAAATCTCCAAGTCTTTAGCAAATTCGCCTTAGTGTAGTCTTAGATGGATCTTCAAATTCGCATCACCATTTGATTGCTTACGCCACCTTGGATGGAATTCGCACCTCTTCAAACACACTTCGCACTCCCCACAAGATGATATTAGCGCCACCTTTGGTCTTCAATGCAATTCGCACCACCTTTGGAGTGTCTTCGCCACCTTGGATGAATGAAACTCGCACCACCCTTGAACACACTTCGCACTATATTCGCCTCCCTTAATTCGCATGTAGAGAAGGTAAAATAATGATGTAGAAATGATAACTTTTACCCCCCTTATATAGCGCTTGCATCCTTTACCCCTTAGGCCGACTTAATAAAAATAAAACCATTTTTTTTTAAATGATTTGCAATGAAATGACAAGGCCGACCTCCTTAAATGAGCGCTCCAATTGATTTTTATTAATTAATTAATTAATTATTTAATGCCTTGCGTTTTTTTATTTGAGAATTTCGATTTTAAATAAAGGCAAAAATAATTAATAAGTGTTTGACGCCACATTAAATGCCAAATAAAAGTGGATTTTTAATTTTTTAAATTGATTTAGCATTTAAAGAAAATTTGAATTGTTTAATTTGGCGCCAAAAATATGAAAATAAAGGGACGTACCTCATCGCTCTGGTCCCTTGAAGAGGGACAGGAGCGATCCATGATTTTGGTCTAGATTCTTGCATTTTCAACGTTCAACTCCTTCATCTCCACGTTCCAAATCGATCGCCTGGTGGTCCTTCGAACTTGAATGCCTTTCTTGTGCGAGCAAATGCATCACATGATCATTATCGCCCTGGTCCCTTGGAGAGGGACAGGAGCGATCCTAAGTTTTTTGCTTGAAATTCTCCATTTTGGTACGATCCTTTCCTTGTATCATCTTCCAAACGTCATTTAGAACCTTGTGCGTCCATGTCTTAACGTGATTGTCAAAGAATATCATGTGTTTTGTCTAACATCGCCCTTGTCCCTTGGAGGGGGACAGGAGCGATCTCCATGTCTTTATGTTCATCTTGTATCTTTGACCTTCGAAATATCATTGCAAGGCGAACAACATCCACGCTCGTGTCCTTTGCGCTTATTTCCATTTGCTTTTATTATGTATTTGGACGCATTAAAGGGACCATCGCCCTTGTCCCTTGGAGAGGGACAGGAGCGATCCATTAATTCTCCTTGATCTTGGCGACTTTTAAACTTCGATCTCCTTTGCAATGCCCTTCAAACGTCGTCCTTCGCACTTCCTAACCTTGCTTCGCCTTGATCTTTGAAGGAACGTGAGTGCTTTGATAGTATCGCCTTGGTCCTTGTCCAAAGGACAGGAGCGATGTGAGGCCTTTACACCATTTGGCGATGTTTGGACGCTCAAAACTCTTGTTTATCACCTTGTTGTCATACCATGGACCCTCCAGAACATTGCAATATATTGTCCTTACGTGAATTTTGCATGAAATGATCAATACATCTAATATCGCTCTGGTCCCTTCCTGAGGGACAGGAGCGAAGTTCATTATTATGTGCTTGTTCTTGTTTGTACCAACTTGCAATCAACTTCATTGCGTGGAATGACGTCCTTTCGACCTTCTTGGTTGCTCGAAACTTGTTTGCCTTTTGAAATCTACGCCATTATGTAGATATCGCTCTGGTCCCTCTCTGAGGGATAGGAGCGATCTGGGTCTTAGAGCGCAAATCCTTCCATGTGATGACCTTTACAACCTTGCGCTTGATGGAAATGCCTTGAAATGTCTTCGCCACCCTTCGTCTTGACTTGGATCGGCCTTGAACCTTGGAGGGACGACCTTGAACTTTGGAGGGACGTATCATCACCATTGTATCGCCCTGGTCCCTTGGAGAGGGACAGGAGCGATCCTCCCTTTGTGGCCTTCATCTCACTTTGCCATGCTCTAAGTTTATATTCAACGGATTCGTCCTTCTTCACTCTATCCGCCCATGCCTTGACATTGTTTATAATTTTGCAAAAAAGGCAATTATATCAAAAATCGCTCTGGTCCCTTCCTGAGGGACAGGAGCGAACTAGGCATTTAACACTGGTATGGACGTCCCAAAAATCTTCAATTTATATTCAACGCGCTCATCTCATGTTTTCCTTTGTTTTTGAACGTAAACTTGCCTTGACCCTTGTCTGGATTTTGCAAACTGAAGAAAATCGCTCTGGTCCCTGGGAGAGGGACGAGAGCTACAAGGTACCTCGCCCTGGTCCCTTGGAGAGGGACAGGAGCGATTTAGTCAATATAGGTCATTCTCCTTCGTTTTTGCATCTCAAATTATATTCATTTGGCAAAGTATCTTCCTTCGGACGTCCTCAACTCATTAAGTTTTCAAAATCTTGCAAGGACAAGGTGAAATTTGAATTGTAGCTCCGGTCCTTCACTGAGGGACAGGAGCGAACTTCCTCCTGGAGGCATGTCTGTGCTCATGAAAATCTTCAATTTATATTCAAATGAAAGATTTTGTCGTTCTCCATCACTTCAAACGTAAACTTTGTCCGGACTCTGCAAGGATGATGAGATATTTGAAAATGAGCTCCCGTCCTTCACTGAGGGACAGGAGCGATTTTGCTCCTACAGGCCAAAATAACAAGATTTTTCACATTTTAACACTTCACGAGGCGAAAACAAATCAATTCCAATGCTCAGGATCAAAATTCAAAAAAGTCAAAATTTGGTCAAAATATTCAATCAGACAAAAATTCACATTAACGGTCAACACTTAGACAAATTTAAGCCCTGCATGAACATTCCAATTGAAAATTAGACCATTTTGGCGAAATCATTGCATTCAAAATTTGCATTCTAGAAAAGAAACTCAAAAGCTCTCTCAAAAACGACTGGATTATGGCTTGAAAAGGCAAAATTAAAACACCCTAAGGCTTAGCCCTAAATCCAGACAACTAACTGACTAACAAAACCCTAAAAACGAAAGCGAAAACGAGCGAAAAACGAGCAAAAAGAGGGGGTCCCCATTTGCGATGGGGCGATGTGTGAAATGGTCACAACATCTGGCGACACCACTGAGAAATGTTGCAAAACATTTGAGAATCAATCCTTCTAAAGGAAGACTCAGAAAACCTCCCTCAACAAAACCGGGAGTTAAGAAACACTTACAAGAAGAGACCATCATATTGAGACAAAGTATCAAGTCCACAGTTACCCATGTGTGTGCAAATGCGTTAATTCCCCTCAACAAGACAATCATGATCTTTAGGTTCCCCTGTGATAAGCTACGTAGTTTGTCTAAACTCCAAAAGCATCCTGGATAGAGCCTCGCTGCCAGTCAGACGTCCATAGTCCCGACGAGGTTATCGCCGCAAGCTCACGAACATTGCTCCATTGCCAGTCAGGCGTCTATAGCCCCGATGGAGTTATTCGTAAAGTCCCTTTAGCCAATTTGATATTTCCTTTTAGCTCATTTCTTTCTTTTTTGATTTTTCTTTATTTTTTCATGTTTCTTTTGATACTGCTTTTCAGTTCTGTCAATTCTTTGGCTTGTGAGTAAAAAAAACTCACTAGGGTTTGAGGATTGCGGTGGCGCTGAAGCTGGACTTTAGATTTTTCACTGATCACAGCTTCGCCTGTAAACCATAATGACTCGGAGATTATAAGTGTGTGAAAATATAATAACTGAGGGACAAAAATACGTGAGTTCAATAAGCTAATCTACTTCAATGCAAATACGTCCTGACTCAAAGCTTCATTAAAAGAAACTCCCTTTGTAATTCCAAAAGACCTCATGATTTTCCAAATGCATCCAACAATCCAGCAGGAAGTCGGAGCGTTACATAACAAAATCACCCCATGTCAAATGGATACCCCTCAGGACAAAACAACTAACCTAAAACAAAAGCACCTAAACTAAAACAAAACGGAAACAAAACAAAACAAACGAAAAAACAACGAAAGCAAACTAAACTAACTATGTACAAGGGAAGGCCTTGGCATTTTAGGATTGGAAATAATGTTTGAGATATCTCCCATTGACAGGCAACGGGATGTCCTCTCCAGTTAAAGTCTGCAACCTAAATGCATTTTCTCCCAATATCTCTGAAATTTGATAAGGGCCTTTCCAAAGCCTATCAAACTTATCATGTTCTCCTCTTTTCTCATGTGCTTTGTCCCAATACAGGACGAGATCTGAAATTCGGAACGCCTTGACTCTTGCTTGTCGATCAAACCATCTCTTCACCACTCCTTGGTGTTTAGCAAAGGTTTCTAGTGCTTGATCTCGTTTCTCTTCTAAATTCATCAACTGTGTCAACCTGGCCTGCATTGCATCAGTGTCTTCCATGTACTCCTGAATGAATCTCAAGGTTGGAATCCTGAGTTGCATGGGGAAGACTGGGTCTTGGCCATAAACTAGAAAATAAGGCGAAATGCCTAATGCGTTCTTTGTTCTGATTCTGTCTGCCCATAAAGCAAATCTCAACTGGGTGTGCCATTCTCTTGGACTTCTCTCTAATAATTTCTTGATAACACTGAGCAAATTTTTGTTGGTGGATTCTGCTAATCCATTACCCTGAGGATAATAATTCGATGAAAACTTGAGGGTTATTCCGTACTCAAAAGCCCAATTTGAGAATCTCAATGATGTGAATGCCGATCCATTATCGCAAACCAACGCATAGGGGCATCCAAACCTTGTGATTATGTTCTCCTCTAGAAACTTGATTACAACTTCAGTAGAACAAACCTTAAGTGCTTGTGCCTCTGACCATCTGGTACAATAATCTGTAGCTGTAATGATGTACTTGTGTTGTGCTGAGGATGCGGGGTTGATGACACCAATAAAGTCCATTCCCCATTTAGCAAATGGTCTGGCCTCAATCACCGGATTCAGTGGCATGGCAGGATTTCTTTCTCTAATAGCTGCGACTTGACATGTGTGGCAAGTCTTAATGTGATTGAATGTATCTTTAAAAAGCGTAGGCCAGTAATATCCTGCTCTTAGGATCTGGTGAGCTGTGGCGAGGTTGGCTCCATGTCCGGTTCCAAACTTGGAATGGAAATGTTCAATTATCTGCTTTGCTTCATCTTTGCCAACACATCTCAGGTATACTCCTTCATAGTTTTTACGGTATAAAACAGATCCTTGAAGCATGTAATGTTGACACTTTAATCTTAATGCTCTTTTCTGTGTAGGTGTCATATGAGCAGGACATCTGTGATTAAGCAAATATGTCACAATATCTTTGTACCATTCATCAGGCGTGACATCCTCTAATTCATAAATTTGTTGGACTAATCCTGGCCCATCTATTGCCAATGTCTGCGCCAAAGCTTGTCCTCGGACCAGTTTCATGGGCTGTATCTCAATATCAAATTCTTGGATAATGGCGACCCACTTTCCTCTTCTCTCTCCTAATTCATTTTGCATGAGAAGAGTCTTGACTGCCGCATCAGGCACTATTGCATAAATCTTGGCTCTCAGGAGGTAATGTCTGAATTTCTTCACTGCCTTTACTAATGCGTATGCTTGCTTTTCAACGTTTGGATATCTCAATTCTGCATCTTTCAACGGGGTGCTCATGAAAGCAATCGGGTTTTCATCCCTCTCTTCACTTCTTTGGGTGAGTATGGCGGCACAAGTGTATTCGGAAGCGAAGGAATATAAATAAAATGGTTTGAGATAATCTGGACTAATCAAAACTGGCGCTTCCATGATTGCGGTCTTTATTTCTTCAAATGCCCTTCTGGCTTGTGGAGTCCACTCGACCTTTGCATCTTTCTTTAACATTTCATTCAATGGTCTGACAATCTTGGCAAATCCGGTAATGAACTTTCGGACGAAGTTGATCTTGCCGAAAAATGATTTGAGCTCTTTCTTGCTTGCTGGCAAATTGATAGTAGATATGGCCCTCACCCTTTCAGGATCAATAGATATTCCTTTCTCTGAAATGACATGTCCTAAAAGCTTTCCTTCTGTGACTCCAAATATGCATTTCTTTGGATTAAGGGAGACACCGTATCTTCTACATCTTTGGAAAACTCTTCTCAAATCGTCCACATGATCTTCTCTCTGCCTAGAGAAAACTGTGATATCATCCATATATATAATAATGCTTTTACCAATTAAATCTCTGAAAGCGATATCCATAGCTCTCTGGAAAGTGGCCCCGGCGTTTATGAGTCCAAAAGGCATTCTCTTATAGGCAAATGTTCCCCATTTGGTGGTGAAAGCAGTCTTTAGTCGATCTTCAGGTTCGACTAGGACTTGATTGTATCCTGAATATCCGTCTAGGAAGGACATCATCTGTGATCCATTGACGATCTGCAATACTTCATCTAATGATGGGAGCGGATAGTTATCTTTCTCTGATGCTCTGTTAAGGTTTCTAAAATCAACACACAATCTGATCTCTCCATTTTTCTTTCTAACAGGTACCAGGTTGGCGACCCACGTCGAGTGTCTTACTGGGAAGATGATTTTAGCTGTGAGTAACTTCTTCACTTCTTGGTATATCAGTGGTTCCAACAAAGGATTGACGGGTCTTTGTCTTTGCCTAAATGGCTTACTTCCTGGCTTCAACGGGATTGTATGAGTGATAATTGCAGTGTCGTAGGTCTTAAGATCTTCATAGCTCCATGCGATGACATCTGGGAAGTCCCTCATGTTCTTCAGGATTCCATCCTTTTCAGTCGCTGTGCAGGACTTTCCAATGAAAACATTTTTTACTTGTGTCTCATCACCTAGATTGATCGCGTCACACATATTGCCTTCTACGCTATGATTCTTCTTTTCTTTCAACTTGTCAGGATCAAAAATCCTTTCTAATTCAACCATTCCTTTCGGAATAGTGTTTGTCTTTAAGTTCAGGACCCCTTCGGCATCGAACTCAGCTTCACCTACTTCATCTTCATCTATGATCTGTGTTAAGAAGACGTCCGTGCTGGTTAGGAAGTCTAGAATGTGCTTGTCGTCTTCGAAAACTTGGAAATTGGTAATGTTGTCTGGGACTGAAGGAACTGATATTAACTCGATTGTAAACTTCTTTAATCCTTCCATTGCTAATGGAATCAATGAGCTCGCGGCCTGTGCAAGTGAATTGGCCACTTGATTCTGATGTCTATAAATTGAATTGATATTGAAAGCTTCAAAACTTTCAATTAGATCCCAGACTCGATTCCTATACTTAGTTAGCCTTTTGTCATGGCAAACATATTGCTTCCTAATTTGCCTTATTGCGATTTCTGAGTCTCCGTATACTTGCAGTATCTTCACCCCCTTTTGGATGGCTAGCAGTAATCCATGAACCAAAGATTCATATTCCGCTACGTTGTTGGTGCAAGGGAACTGCAATCTGTGAGCGGCAAGGTATGTTTCTCCCTTAGGACCAATTAATTCATATCCGGCTCCGGATCCTTGTTTGGACTTAGATCCGTCGAATCTTAATGTCCATATCTGATTTTCTTGATTGTCTGCTTCTGGACTTTCATGACTTTCATCTGTTGTATCGGACGAAACTTCATCTTCCACAGAACTCTCGGTCTCTGTCTGTAGAGCTTTCATCTTCTGAATCTTGAGCTTCTTCTATAATTAGTGTCTGCGGGACTCTTTTATATACTTGTTCCAATGCGGTCTGGCATAAAGCACGATAATTCTGAGTGGACGGCATTGTGAATTCTACACCAATTCGGAAGGAGCAAATCTCGGACAGATGTTAGATTGCCAAGTTGTACACTTTGCTGGATGTTTCTTTGTACGAACCTTCTGAAGTTTTCAAACATGCCTTCGTCCTCTTGATCGGATCCTTGATCGCTTTCAATGACTATCTCCGTCGATTCCATGACCTCCTGCTGGGTATTTTCATCTTGTATATCTTGTATCATCAAGATCTCCTCCACTTTTGGCTTGTATGTTCCTAGGTCGGACTCTAAAAATAGAACTTCGTTGTCCTCTCCATATTCAGTTATCATCAACCTCAACCTTGGGGTGCTATCAATCTTAATCTGGTTCGGGACTCCTCTCCATGGTAGCCACATGTGTGCGAAATCGGTCGATACATATCCATTCAACTTTCGGGACCAATCTCGACTCAGGAGCATTCCATATGAATCTGGAATATCCACCACTGATATATCTATAAAATTCTGGACTCTTGGGTCTGCGGCCAATTGCATGTGAATGTTGTTCAACTCTCCCATGACTGGGACTTCTGTCTTGTCAAGCTGAGTGACCTTTCTCTTGGTAGGTGCGGGAGTTATTCCAAGTCTTTGACAAACGGCTAAAGGCATGACATTGCTTGAGGCTCCGGAATCATAAAGGCAATTGTGTAATAGCTTCCCAAATATCCTGACTGATAACAGGAACGGGGCCGGTTCGTCCTTTCCTTGAGAAGGGACTGAATTTCCTTCACTTGATTCTTGATGTTTAACTTGATTAATCTTTGAGTGATCTTCCTTCGCTGGGCTCTCCTCTTTCGAGTGACTGGCTTTGCTTGTAGATTTATCCCTCTTAACAATATCTTTCTTGATTGCGACTTCCTTTTCGGGAAGAGCCAAGTTAGTAGTGAGGTTCTCTTTGACTATAGGCTGAGCTTTCTTTGTTTCGCCTCTTTTAAGTAATACTTTTCCTTCCAACATATCTTCCTTTTTAGCTGGGAAGGTTATAGTTTGGACCATGCACTCATTTTGTTCGGGTTGTTCTTGAGAATCGGCCTCCTCTTGGGTCACATTGATAGTGGCTTGAACACTTGACCTCGTTGCACTAGGTTCACTTAAACTATTGATCACTGCCTCTTTAATTTCAGACACTTTGAGCAACTCATAGAGTGGTAAACTTACCTTGACTTTCTTGAGTTCATCTAACACCAAGGCGGCCAATCTTTTCATTTCATTTCCCGCGGGAGGTGAAATATTTCTTTGTCTGTATTGCTGAGTGTTTTGTGGATATTCAGGGACGTTGCTGGCTTGGGGATCTAGCGGAGTTGAAAAATTGTTTGGAGGAATCGATGCTGTTAAAGGTTCAGGATTCCTCTGATTCCTGTGGTAAACTCTTTGGTTTGCACCTCCTGACGATTGGTGGAACACTTCCTTGATTCCCTCTACTAAGACACTGTCGTTCAATGGTGGGAAATAATATTCTGAATCCTCTACAGGTCCATTTGCAGATGCTGGCGGAAACTGAGATCCTGGTGGCACCATCGGTCCATTGGCCGATTCTGGAGGAAATCTCCCATTTTGTACTTGACTAATTTCTTCTTGTGAATTCCTGCAGGTTTCAACAATCATAGCTTGACCATACTGCGTGGTTGGAACAATTTCGTACCCTGTGGTGGGAGGATTTTCAGGTGGATTGGTGGTACGCATCTCTTGTTGGAAAATGTCGGCCGCAATCTTGAACTCAGGACATTGCAACTCGGAATGCTGGTTCGTGTTGTGGAGTCTGCACCAACTGGACAAGGCTGCTTCGGCTAAAAACACTTTGCTCGAAGAGGTGTTCTCTTGACTTTGCGCATTTGGTGGATTGTCCAAAGGCGTCACCACATTTCCATTATTTGGAGCTGTATTCCATGGTCTTCTTTGGAAACCTTGATTATTATTTCCTTGATAATTGTTTCTGAATCCTTGATTATTATTCCCTTGGAAATTCTGGTTGTTCGTATGTTGGCCATGGTTGGCCCTCTGCATGCTCTGGAGTTGATTATTCTGGTTCCTCAGGTGAGTTACCTCAGTTGATAGCCTCTTGACTTGTTCAATTAGCTCTTTCATTTCGTCTTTTTCTTCTTGTGTCCTTGACGAATTTGTAGCGTTTTGCAGGTACACAGGTTGAGCGGGTGGGGCTTGAGAAATTGGAGCTCCTGGGTGAAGGACCAACTGATTTGCCGGCTGTACGTTGGGATATGTCGCTTGCGGAATTGGATTCATGACTGGAGTTTGGTTGGCTAAAGCCGTGCCAACTGCCTGCATCTGGTTAGGTGCTGCGACGGGTCCCATATGTAGTAGTGGTCCAGTGATGTTTTGTCCCGTGTGCTTACTCACTTCAATGGCCTTTGCATAGGCCGCATTTAGATCATTCGGAGTCGGATGTGTCCTCACGAACATAGCTGTGAGATGATCTAAGGCTCCATAGTAAATTTCCCTCGGATCTGCAATAAGATAAGGAGGACGTAGCATTGTGTATGCTCGGTGAAATCTGTCGTTGAAGGAGGTAATAGGTTCATGCTCTCTCCTTCGAACCTCAACAAACTGTCTATATAACTCTGCTGGTGTAGTTGGGATGCCAAATTTGGCAATGAATGCGTCTTTCATCGCGTCCCAAGTCCTGATGGACCCTGTAGGCAAATGAATAAACCAAAAGTATGCCTCTTCTCCCAATGAGTAGGGAAAAAGCCTACATGCCACATCTCCATATTCAATTTGTCTGTTACGAAGAAGGTCCTCGAACATCTTGATGTGATCTTCTGCCGTGCGATGGAAATCACTAACATTGAACTTGGAACAAAAGTGTTCTGGATTCTTCGGCATATCATGGTAAACTGCAAATTCCAATGGTGATGGATTGTTGACTAGCCACGTCGCACCATTAAGTACATGAGGAGGAGGAGGTGGAGGTGGAGCACAATGAGCCATTGTATTCCTTGAAACTGAACTTGACGAACTAGCTTGGCTCTTTGTTTGTGAAATTGCTTGGATACTAGATTGGATCGCCGCTTGGACTTGTTCTTGAAGAACTTGTGATGACTCAGGAGATCCTTCCAATCTCAGTTCGAATTCTTTGGGAGTGTCCTCTCTTTTAACTCGCTTTGCTTTGGAAGTAAACTGAAGTTCACTTAGATCCTTGATGCCTGGTGTGGACCTCAACAACCTTTGATGTTTCTCCGGCGAGAATGAACCAATGCGATCCAGCGTGAAGTCTTGCAAGGATTATTGTGGGTTCCTTTGATTGCGAAGATTCCTAGCTATGACCCTTTGATGTTCTTCGGCTCTATCTTCCTCTTGCTCTAAGATGATTCTGACTCTGTTATGTTCGACTTGACTTCTCCTTGCGTTCCAAGCTACTTGATTCAATTGGGAAATGATGTCTTCTTGGGTATTGCCTACTTGCAAATTGGGTTGCACCACTTGATTCAGTCCTTCATTCGGCAACACCATCGTACTTCATGATCATGTTTGCAATGTTTTTCTCTTTTTCAAAATCTTCGGACTTCGAACTTTGAAACGAAAGGGCCCTCCTTCTAGCGCCAATTCTGTTGACGTGTATTTCATACACAATCATACACAGAATAAAATACCGATAGGCATCTTATCCTCTCTTGAGAAAATAGTCTCTAACTGCTGAAGATCTGCAAAAAGGATCAGTTAGATAGACTCCAAGGTTCTTTTAGTGGGGTCTCCACGTGTGGACAAGCTTTTAGTGGTATGATGTGATTTGCTGTTTCCTTCAAGGCGTCTTACGGATTCAATGGTTCGAAGATTTTACTAATCTAAAAGGAACTTTTAAAAAAATGGAAAAAGGACAGGGTTTAAGTAAATCTAATCTAGTCTAATCCTATGAACGACTTAGTATGAACGAGATTTGGCAAGACTCAACCAATTTCAATTTTGCCATAAGATAACAACTCAACTGAAATTAGTGCGATCTTCTAAGGTAATAGTGGTGTTCAATGCATCAAAGACCAAGGATACTACTATGAAGGTACATATCCTAGATGCGAAAATGCTTGAAGGTAAAGGACTCAAAGTGTTTTCCAGTCGACCACGCAAGGCGTTCCTACAATCAGCAAGAAGCTAGTGGTTTGGATTGCGAATCCTACCAAATATCAAATCTCACACTTAGTCTTTCAAATTAACAAACTACCTTGATTGAGCGTGATTCAAGTACATCCAACAACCATGAAGATAACTCAAGAAACTTGCAACAAAACACCATAACTTCAATATTTTATTGATTTCCAAGTCATCATATACAACAATTGCTTGAACTTCTCTCTTCAAGACTCAATCTTGCTACAAAATAAAATTGCTTACAACTCTAATCTCTCTATTTCACTCTTAACTATTTTTCTATTATTCTATTACTACTGAAATGAAAAAAATGGGGGTATAAATAGCATCCCCAGTTACAATGAAAGGTCCAGATTGAAAGCAAATCAATGGACAAGATCATGACACCTAAACCCTAATTAGGGTTTGTTACAAATGACCTCCTTTTTACTGAACAACATTAAATACATAGCCAAATATTAAATTTGGCACAAAAATCTAGGAGGTATCAACCAATGAGAAATAAGATGTCATGTCATCTGTAACAACCTTTCATCTAGAATCTTATTCCCTTTCCAATTCTCTTTCTTAGCATATGCAATGAACTTTGTCACGATTCCTTCGATTTCTGTGCTTGGAATCTCGGGAAGATTCTTGATACTCTCTTCTAAGTGGATGACCTGATCAAATGCATCTAGAAGAGCTGCGTCCCAAGTAGGTTCAAGTTCCTTTGTTCTATCAATCAGGAGCATGGTGGCATACATCCGATCATACTGCTCATCTGTAACATCTGCGTCCTTGCGAAAGATGATCGTGATTCTATCCTCAAACTCTTGTAAATCCACATCTGTCTCGACCTCGATCCTTCTGCCAAGAATGGTACGAAGTACCTCAAATACTCTGTCCTGGATCGGATTGATCACCTCCTCAACTTGACCACATCTAACACTGATGTCCTCAAAAAGAACACTCTTTATATGGAGTAAGGTTGACCACTGAAACAAACTGTGAGAATCACCTTCTAAGATCCTCTCTTGTGCTAAAATTCTCCTGGATGTGTGTCTTATAACTTTCAAGACAGGGATGACAACGTCCTTGGTATGGGCAAATGCAGCTACTGTTGCCATCAATCTGTGGATTATGTCAAGGACTTGGATAGCCTGATGGGTGATCTTCGACATCCTTGTAATAAACTCAATGGCCACCGTGTGAGATCTATCCATCCAACCACATGTACGCTGGACCATGTTCCTGAATCTTTCTGCTTCATTGATTGATTGAAGGGGCAATGCCTGCAATGGTGATCTAACTGGATCCTGACGTCCCAAAGGTTCATTGATGTGACTGAAATATGTCCTCCATGCACCGACCTCTCTTTCAAGCTTTCTATTCTTTTCTACTTCTTCTCTAAGCTTGTCCTTCAATGCTTCAAATGTGTCGGTGGCATCATCTAAAGTCTGCTCTGCTGTGGATGGTCCTAACTCAATAGTCTGTATACGATAGTCTTCTGCTAGGATCTCACCCTCATATTTGTCTGCTGCCGGTGTAGCTATCTGCAGTTTTCTAGATCCAGTCTCATCTCGAATCATCTTGGACATCTTTGTAGCCTTCTTCTTCTCTGTTGTCATATGTGAGCGTCCAACAAGGCTCTCTAAATCAATTGCACTGTCCTCGTCCTCAATTACGATCACCTTAGTCAATCTTTCCTTCAACCAATCTGGGATATTTGATCTTGTCTCTTGAACTTGAATTTCTTTGTGTACTATTTCTTCTTGTCTGGGAGGAGATGTCACTTCGTTATCATTATCTAAATCATAGTCTTGGAGAGATCCATCGGATGAAACATGCTGTGCCTGTTCTTCCTCCTGTCTATCATTCTGTACCATCGATTCCATGGACTCTTCCACTCGAACTGTTCTATCTTCTGGTCTGGAAGAAGTACCTGGTGTTTGATCTTTGTTGGCACCTAGCTTTTTCTTGGAAGGCTCTTTCTTTTCTGATCTTTCCTTTCTCTTCGAACCTCTCGAATGGAGATTGCCCTCACTGGCACATCGAAGGTTACCTTCACCTGAATTCCTAGGATTAGGATTGCCTTCACTAACACTGGCTCCACCTTCGGCTGGCTTTTCTTCCAAAGTAAAAGACATAGCTATGCCCTGTTCTCTCAACTTCTGATGCTGAACGTCTACCCATCTGCGAGTACAAGACAAGACTGGTGCCATCAAATCATCTAAATCCACGGCCTCGGGCTCATTCCAATTCAAACTTATTGTTTTGCTTTCTCTATCATATGAAGACTGGATGTGCCTGCCGTTGTCCTGAGCTTGATCGGCCACTCTGTAAATCTTACATTTCCTGATGAAATCCAAAGGCAATCTAGAATGTATCTTTCGTTTCACTTCGAGATCATCTAGGAGGTTCATCATAAAATCTTCAATCTGGTACTCATGTCTAAATCTTCTGCCGACCGTCTCCTCTAAGTGTCCATGTGGATCAAAACTATTCCTCCAAGCAAAAGATGAAAAAGGATACAAGGCTAACTCCCTCTCTGCGTCATCCATGGCTGAGACATTGGGACATACCTCAACTGAATTACCCAAAATAATAGGTACCTGAACTCCATTCTGATGTCTGTGTCTGAATGCCTTCACATATGCTGCCAACTGCCTTGTTACTTCAAGTAACACAATTCTGTCTGTCGGGTACCTCGGCAACATGTATGGAGGTAAAGGACATCCATACACTCTAATGTAAGTGAACTTGGGAAACTGAATGAACCAAGCACCGTACCTCTTGATTAACTCCTGGGCATCCTGAGATAATCTGTTGTGAATCCCTCCTTGCAACGTCCTGGTGATGTTCATCGTGAAAGTATCATTGATTAACTTGTAGTTCTTCCCTGGTGGATGATGCAAGTAGGTATAGGATTCACAAACTCTGACCTCGCCGGGTCCTCTTCCAATCACTCCTCTGTGAGGTAGTCCTGCGTACTCAACGCTCCTGATTAAGGCACAGATGACGTATGAACTCATGTGGAAGGACTTAGTAGCCCTGAGTCTTCTCAACTGTACGTCTAAGCAATGGCTAATTATCCTAGCCCAATGTATTGTACCCTTTCCTTGAACAATCACCTGGATGAAGTAAAACATCCATTTCTCAAAATAGAAGGCATGAGGTGCTCCTGTAACTCTGTTGAGCATAGTAATCAAATCTCTGTACTCCTCTTGGAAATCAATCCTGTGCGGTGTGTTCGGTACTTTGCTCAGACGGGGACGACTCTTGAGTAGCCAGTTCTTGTTGATTATGCTTAGGCAAGCATCTGGATCATCATCGTACACTGATCTGGCTCCTTCAATGCTCTTGTATATCATGTCCCTGTGCTCTGGAAGATGGAAGGCTTCACTTATGGCCTCCTCTGAAAGGTACGCCAAAGTGTTTCCCTCATTGGACACAATTGTCCTGGACTGTGGATTGTAATGACGGGCACACTCGATCATCAACTCGTGGCACTGAATAGCTGGAGGAAAACCGGCCGCCTTGATGATGCCACTCTCTATTATTCTCCGGGCGACAGGTGATGGCTTGCCGATGTAAGGGACCTCTCGGAACTTCTTCGTGCTAAAGTTCCCCAAGTTTGTATCTCCAACGTTGCTCCACTTGGACACGATCTTGGTCTCCACTTCTTCGGTCTTCTGATCTTCTTTCATGAGAGCCGAGCGACTGGTGGATGCTCCCGCCTTTGGGGTCGCCATACCTACACAACATTTCATTATAAGAAATAGATTTTGCAATAAATAACGTAAATAAGAGAGATAGATTTTAGGAAACCTCATGATAAGTCTCTAGAGTTATCATTTCCTAAAATACAACGATTGAGCCAAGAGATTTAAAATTCAAAATTTCAAAATTTGAAATATGACGATGAATGAATAAAGCAATAACAATTAAATCGCCATACCTCGACAGAGAGCTAACTCTAGAATGCAAAAACAAAATTTGCCTAGGCAAAATTGAGGTATAAAGATAATCTTCAATATGATCTCCTCAAATTTGACTTCGCCACCTCTGGAGAGAACGTGATCTTCAATTATCGCCTTGGACGTGGTCTCAAATGAATCTTCAAATTCGCACTAACAAATCTCCAAGTCTTTAGCAAATTCGCCTTAGTGTAGTCTTAGATGGATCTTCAAATTCGCATCACCATTTGATTGCTTACGCCACCTTGGATGGAATTCGCACCTCTTCAAACACACTTCGCACTCCCCACAAGATGATATTAGCGCCACCTTTGGTCTTCAATGCAATTCGCACCACCTTTGGAGTGTCTTCGCCACCTTGGATGAATGAAACTCGCACCACCCTTGAACACACTTCGCACTATATTCGCCTCCCTTAATTCGCATGTAGAGAAGGTAAAATAATGATGTAGAAATGATAACTTTTACCCCCCTTATATAGCGCTTGCATCCTTTACCCCTTAGGCCGACTTAATAAAAATAAAACCATTTTTTTTTAAATGATTTGCAATGAAATGACAAGGCCGACCTCCTTAAATGAGCGCTCCAATTGATTTTTATTAATTAATTAATTAATTATTTAATGCCTTGCGTTTTTTTATTTGAGAATTTCGATTTTAAATAAAGGCAAAAATAATTAATAAGTGTTTGACGCCACATTAAATGCCAAATAAAAGTGGATTTTTAATTTTTTAAATTGATTTAGCATTTAAAGAAAATTTGAATTGTTTAATTTGGCGCCAAAAATATGAAAATAAAGGGACGTACCTCATCGCTCTGGTCCCTTGAAGAGGGACAGGAGCGATCCATGATTTTGGTCTAGATTCTTGCATTTTCAACGTTCAACTCCTTCATCTCCACGTTCCAAATCGATCGCCTGGTGGTCCTTCGAACTTGAATGCCTTTCTTGTGCGAGCAAATGCATCACATGATCATTATCGCCCTGGTCCCTTGGAGAGGGACAGGAGCGATCCTAAGTTTTTTGCTTGAAATTCTCCATTTTGGTACGATCCTTTCCTTGTATCATCTTCCAAACGTCATTTAGAACCTTGTGCGTCCATGTCTTAACGTGATTGTCAAAGAATATCATGTGTTTTGTCTAACATCGCCCTTGTCCCTTGGAGGGGGACAGGAGCGATCTCCATGTCTTTATGTTCATCTTGTATCTTTGACCTTCGAAATATCATTGCAAGGCGAACAACATCCACGCTCGTGTCCTTTGCGCTTATTTCCATTTGCTTTTATTATGTATTTGGACGCATTAAAGGGACCATCGCCCTTGTCCCTTGGAGAGGGACAGGAGCGATCCATTAATTCTCCTTGATCTTGGCGACTTTTAAACTTCGATCTCCTTTGCAATGCCCTTCAAACGTCGTCCTTCGCACTTCCTAACCTTGCTTCGCCTTGATCTTTGAAGGAACGTGAGTGCTTTGATAGTATCGCCTTGGTCCTTGTCCAAAGGACAGGAGCGATGTGAGGCCTTTACACCATTTGGCGATGTTTGGACGCTCAAAACTCTTGTTTATCACCTTGTTGTCATACCATGGACCCTCCAGAACATTGCAATATATTGTCCTTACGTGAATTTTGCATGAAATGATCAATACATCTAATATCGCTCTGGTCCCTTCCTGAGGGACAGGAGCGAAGTTCATTATTATGTGCTTGTTCTTGTTTGTACCAACTTGCAATCAACTTCATTGCGTGGAATGACGTCCTTTCGACCTTCTTGGTTGCTCGAAACTTGTTTGCCTTTTGAAATCTACGCCATTATGTAGATATCGCTCTGGTCCCTCTCTGAGGGATAGGAGCGATCTGGGTCTTAGAGCGCAAATCCTTCCATGTGATGACCTTTACAACCTTGCGCTTGATGGAAATGCCTTGAAATGTCTTCGCCACCCTTCGTCTTGACTTGGATCGGCCTTGAACCTTGGAGGGACGACCTTGAACTTTGGAGGGACGTATCATCACCATTGTATCGCCCTGGTCCCTTGGAGAGGGACAGGAGCGATCCTCCCTTTGTGGCCTTCATCTCACTTTGCCATGCTCTAAGTTTATATTCAACGGATTCGTCCTTCTTCACTCTATCCGCCCATGCCTTGACATTGTTTATAATTTTGCAAAAAAGGCAATTATATCAAAAATCGCTCTGGTCCCTTCCTGAGGGACAGGAGCGAACTAGGCATTTAACACTGGTATGGACGTCCCAAAAATCTTCAATTTATATTCAACGCGCTCATCTCATGTTTTCCTTTGTTTTTGAACGTAAACTTGCCTTGACCCTTGTCTGGATTTTGCAAACTGAAGAAAATCGCTCTGGTCCCTGGGAGAGGGACGAGAGCTACAAGGTACCTCGCCCTGGTCCCTTGGAGAGGGACAGGAGCGATTTAGTCAATATAGGTCATTCTCCTTCGTTTTTGCATCTCAAATTATATTCATTTGGCAAAGTATCTTCCTTCGGACGTCCTCAACTCATTAAGTTTTCAAAATCTTGCAAGGACAAGGTGAAATTTGAATTGTAGCTCCGGTCCTTCACTGAGGGACAGGAGCGAACTTCCTCCTGGAGGCATGTCTGTGCTCATGAAAATCTTCAATTTATATTCAAATGAAAGATTTTGTCGTTCTCCATCACTTCAAACGTAAACTTTGTCCGGACTCTGCAAGGATGATGAGATATTTGAAAATGAGCTCCCGTCCTTCACTGAGGGACAGGAGCGATTTTGCTCCTACAGGCCAAAATAACAAGATTTTTCACATTTTAACACTTCACGAGGCGAAAACAAATCAATTCCAATGCTCAGGATCAAAATTCAAAAAAGTCAAAATTTGGTCAAAATATTCAATCAGACAAAAATTCACATTAACGGTCAACACTTAGACAAATTTAAGCCCTGCATGAACATTCCAATTGAAAATTAGACCATTTTGGCGAAATCATTGCATTCAAAATTTGCATTCTAGAAAAGAAACTCAAAAGCTCTCTCAAAAACGACTGGATTATGGCTTGAAAAGGCAAAATTAAAACACCCTAAGGCTTAGCCCTAAATCCAGACAACTAACTGACTAACAAAACCCTAAAAACGAAAGCGAAAACGAGCGAAAAACGAGCAAAAAGAGGGGGTCCCCATTTGCGATGGGGCGATGTGTGAAATGGTCACAACAGTACCCCACTTGACAAACAATCTCCTTTCTATCTATCAAATCACACATGGCGCAACTAAGAGAGTTGTGGAGTTCACACTTGACTCAGTTTTTATTAGAGACATGGAGACTAGAGCTATCATTGCAACTGGGGTGGTTGATCATGCATCTCGGTTATACTCCTTTTCAGATTTTGTTGATGATGATGATTTCACATTTGATGATTCTACACATGATGATCACACTTATTGTGATGATTCAGATTTTGAGGAGAACTTTGGACACTTGAACATGGGGATTCTCACATGTAACCCAGTTCTTGAGTCTTGTACTTCATCTTCTCATATTGATATCACATCACCTATTGCACTTGATGATGCAGATAGTGCGACAGTTTTGCCTACATGTGATTCAGTGCAGCAGGATATACATTGTCTTCCAGCTTCAGATTCATGGGATGATTACATGACAGATATTGCAGGTTTGTTTGTGGAATCCTACATTGCAGATTTGGGAGACATCATTGATGACATACATCTTCTCTTTGATGAAGATGATCCTTCTTCGATTGTTGCGAGGGCACACTCTGACCCTCTTGTTCATTCTCTACATGATCATTCTTTCGAGGTTGACATGATTGTGGATACTTATGTACAGCAGTTGGAGGAGGTCTCTTTATTCTTTGAGGAGACACATGAGTCTTTGGATATTGCTCTACATTCATCTTCACTAGATGTTGGAGTTCCTTTTTCAGTAGTATGGCACAGTTTACCATCTTTGGAAGGGGTATCTTTCAGCATCGACATGGGGACACTTGAGCAGTTTTCAGAGATTCCTTTCATCATGAGTTTTCTTCATTCATCTTCCCTTCATGATTGGGGAGACTTCATGGATACACCTTTGGTTTTGTTTCTTCCTAAGGGGAGGAATGTTGTTCGACGTTCGTGGAGCAGTTTCTTCATACATCGAGCTTCTATCATTGGTGCAGATTCTTTATTGAGGGATGATCACAGTTTGACTTCTCTTCTTCTCTCATATGGGGGGGACCTTTTCCTCACATGGGGTTTTGTTCCTCACATTCTTCTATGAGAGTTTTCTTGTATAGCTTTCATCTCTTTTTTGGGGGAGGGTTTTTTCCCATTGGGTTTTTCTCTCTTTCCCCACTTTGTGAGAGATTTCATTGCATTGGTTTGCATGCATTTGCATTTGTGCATGGGTACCTAACTTGGCCTCATAGCCGGGACCCATCTTGCATTGCTTAGTTGCATTGTAGACTTAAGTGCATTCCCCTAAGTTGCACTTAAGGGGGGGTGTTGGTGTAAATAATTATTCATCATGGATATTATTACACTTACTTAAGTTTACTTAGGATAATGCATTTCATAGTAGTTTGGATATGAGACACTTGGGTGTTTGTGCCACATTGGGATAGTGTGTGTAGGAGAAATTCCACCTCTTATGGTGTTGATCTTGTTATTACACTATCATATCCACTTATTGTGGAGTGATAATTCCACCTTCGGTGGGTGATCCACCTCATGTGGAATATTATATTATTTCTCCTACCTACCCACACCTATTTCCTACCTACCCTTGTTTCTTATTGAGCCACATGTCATACTTGTGTGCTCATACATATCCCTAGCCTTGCCTATATAAGCAGGCTCATCTACATTGTATGAAACAGTTGTTGATCATTTTCTATTGATGAGAATACAGTTTATTCTTGTCCCATATTATGTCTCTATCTTGTACATTTCAATGACTTCTTGATCTTGACAAAATCCAACAGAAAGAAAGCCACCAAAGAAACATATATAAACAATTGGCATGATTCTTTTGAACAACAAACAATTCTAGCACTAATGCTGCAATGATAGGGATGTGGGGCATACCTGATGCTTTTATGTTTTATGTGAAAAAATTCAATGCAAAACCTACACAGTTATCTCACAATACTTCTCAAAAACAACCAAAATACCTCTAGGTAGGATAAATAACTTGAAGATGCTATATTGTAAGTAATTAAGCTGAGATAGATCAAGAAATATTCTAAAAGATTTGTTATTAAGCTGAGATAGATCTAGAAAGCATGCAATTGCAAAGGATGTTGATGAGAATTTTTATTTAATCCATTCAAATTTAAAGGCAACTGTATTTGAAAAGAATAACTACAGCTAATACCTTGTGAATAAGCCCATCATCAATAATAGAACTGCTCAATTTCTTGAACAGCACATACAAGGCCTCCACTTCATGCACATTAACTGTCATGAAATCAGAAAAATGTAATTGAAACAATGAACTGCAATTTAGGTAGACAATCCATGAAATAAAAGTAGCCTATAATTAATCACAAAAATGTATTAGAACTCGAGAAACCTTCGGAGAGTATCAATAAAGCAAACTTCTGTTCAATTTCATGTAGCCAAACTGATGAATCTCTCAAAAACGCATATGAATCATACAATCTGAAAACTTTGCTACATGAAGATAGGAACCAAACAAATTTATTTCTGGGATATGAAAATTATATTATTTAAACAATACAAAATAGAATTGTAGCTCTCAATTGTAAGAAGTATCGTTCTGCATTTTTATAGAAAGCATTTGTCCAATGGAGTTAAAATACACTTATAATTTATCATGGAAGTACTATTATGCGAAGACATTCTCCTTTTTCAAGGAACTTAATAAGTTGACCAGCATTCCTTTTTTAAATTCCAAAATGTGGACATAGCAAGATTTGAACTAGCAGTAAATTTCCACAAGACCAATATTTTGCATTGTTTCTCCAAGTTTTCAGGACAGGGATGCATTAGGGTAAGATTTCCAAGATACTGATTTTCTTCCTGATTTTTGGGAACAAGAAGGAAAAGCTATTATAGTAACTTAAAAAAATTAAAAGAAACTGAAATATTAAGAAGGTAAATACAAAGTGCTTATTTGCAACACAGGTTTCAGCATTTATCTTCACTAAAAAGCCAACTTTTTATTTTTATGCACCAAATGGTGTGGGATGTCTCCTCCAAGTTCCCAGTTCATGAGATGTCGGATACATCACCTAGCGCCTAGACCCTCAGGAACATGTTCCAGTGGAACACTCATTTCGAGTCTCAACATATAATATGTATGTATGTATGTCTAAAATTATGGCAGCTATCTAAACAAATTTATGTTTCATCTGTAAGTTTGATCTGCATTAAACAAGTATTTCCTTGAACAAAATTTAAACAAAACAAGATCAACAATTAATGAGCAGCTGAACAATTTAGATTCTTATTTCAACTAAGAGCTTATACAAAAATAAGTAAACTCTATAAGATGTATGCCTTCTACTTTGAAAACTTACTAAAATTAGTGGAACAAAAAAGCCATAACATTTGTTAGTGACGACCTTGGAATTTGAAACAGATATTAGATAAGGAAAAACTTATTAGAAAACTGAAAAAAAATTGTCTAAAAGTTATATAACTTCGGTACCCCTATTTTAAATATCACAGCTACTAGCCAATTACTCAAAAATTGAAGTTCATATCGGTGTTGGAATGTTTTTCTCGGTTGGACCATCACATAACCATGGTACAGCAATCATATCATGAAATTTTTCTATTTAAGGCATAGTTTGCAAACTTGGACTCGCAAAGTACTCAACAAGCCCAAATTTTTAACTCATCAAAAACTCGGCAGCATAAAAAGCAGTAAAATTTCTTATAGAAACACTTTTGTTTGCAAAATTCAATGACAAAATGTATCAAATGAGTCTAAAAAACAATGAAACGAGCACAATAGACAAAGATTAGCTAGGCATACCACAATGCAAAATCCCAAATTACACGATATTGAAACTAAACTTAGAGGACAACTCTATGAACACAGACTTGTCTCTTAAATTCTTAATAGAACACAAACCCAATGCAAGTTTTAAGGCATTCCAAGAACAAATTGATCACATTTCTTAAATAGATACTGTTGTGCATTTTGCACCCCATCCCCATCTTTGACTGGGGACCCCCCATTGTCTTGGTGAGACAGAGGAGTGTCGTAATAGTTCAGTCGAATCAGAGCCTTTCATTGCCAGTAATGCGTTGAGTGTGGGTTATTTGTGCTTTGTGATTCGAATGTCTTCTTCCAGACCGCCGACAATCACCAAATCCCCTTAGAGCCCGAAGTTTGCAGAAAATCATCTTTTAGCCGAAAAACGAAATAGGCAAAACAAAATCACGAAGTTCAAAAAACTTCCTCATAACCCAAAAATGGGTTGAGAGTTCAAATTGTGCAATCTCCTTGGAGGCCGAAATCATTCAAAATCGCGCCATCTTCTCCTAGGCCGAAAATAAGGAGACAAATCGTGCAAAAAGACCAACAATGCCGAAAATAATAAGAAGTTCGAGTTTGCAAATGAAACGTTAAACCCGATATTTCACTTAAAGGCAAAATCAGCTCATAAGCCGAAAATGTGAAAAGGGCTTAAAACTCTCAAAATCTTCTTCAGAGCCAAAAATTCCAAGTCCACAATTCGGCCTACTAGCTTGAAATGGTAAGGAGATAATTTCAAAATCGGCCTCCCAGGCCGAAGTGTGAGTTCGAGTTCACAAAAGAGCTTTGTGAGCCGAAATACGTCAAGGCTCACCAAATAGTCTAATAGCCCAAATTTTATAATGGGGGGGCAGTAAAATAAAATCGCGCATTCTACACAAATGCGAATTCCTAACCCGAAAATAGTATAAAAGAAACTGTCGCAGAAATGAGTCAATAGGCCGAAGATGGCATCACTCACAGTCGCCCAAAGACTTCATCCAGGGCGAAAAGTTCAAAGCCTAAGTTCGCATTTTAAGCTATTGAGCCGAAAATCATCTTTTAGCGGAAAACTTATGGCTAAAGTCCAAATTCATGCCAAACACCTATTATACTGAGAATGATAGAAAGCCAAGTCACGCTAAAAAATCCTCAGTTAGCCCAAAGTCGCGTAAAGGACATTTGGACGAAAATGAAAGAAGTTCGCCAAAACCTTCTTCAGGCCGAAAACCGCTTCAAGCCTACAAATCGGCTCAAAAGGCCAAAATGTGAGGTAAAACTCCCGAAATCCAAAAGAGAAGGCAAAAAACATTTAAAAGATACATCTCACAAAGAGCTTCTCAAGCCCGAACTTCAATAAGATGAAGCCAGATGTTAAAAATTTTATGTTAGTTAAATTAATTTAATTAATTTTTCAAATTGATTTATTAAAGTGAAATTGATTGTTCACAGGTCGAAGGCATCGTCCGGAAGAACCAGGCGAAAGCCTGAAACATCAAGGAGCCTTGATCGCAATTAAGGCTGGAGAAGAAGATGCAGAGCGCAAGATTAGAACCAAGCATTGGGAAGCGTGCTACTGAACCACCTGGACAACGAGTTGAAGTCCACCACCAATACCAAAAGACAAAGAACATAGAATGTTACCAAGTCTATACATTCTTGAGAAATGCACTGCTCGATTTAATTCCAGAAATTCAGTTTTAAAAAACTGAAATTGCTTTAATGTAAAACTGCCTATGGGCCCCACTCAAGATATTTTAAAAACAAAGGTGACACAGGTCAGTTATGTCCAACTACTAGATAGACCCAAATTGAAGCCAAACAGTTGTAGGCAGTTGAGATGGTGGTTGGGTAGATAACTGAAAATTGAGTGGGCATGGGTTAAAGCTGTCAACTTCTGGAAGGTAGATTGCAGCCCTTGGATGCAACCAATCCTGCCCATTGATTCATATTGTAAATTCTATAAAGGTAGAGATTGTTAGATAGTTAGACCCAAGTTAGACTGTTAGAATATAATTAGATTTTTAGGCAGTTAGAATAGGCTAGAATGTAGAAGGCTAAATTTTAGCAGTAGCATAGAGATGCTACAGAAATTGTTGTAATGGCAGCTGAAGCAAATATATGAACATTGAAGAATGGTGTTTATTGTCTTTGTTTTCTTCTATTTGCATGGTTTCTTTCAGCATTTTAGATAGATCTTTCTTTTGGGTGTGCAGGTATTTGATGGATTCAAGCTCATACCATTGAGGATATACTGATTGTATGTTCTTTTGTATGGTTAACCTAAGCCTTTGAATCGTGCTTAGTTCAATTGCAGGTGTCTATCTAAGCTGCACCAGAATTGGGTGCTTAGCCATGCATTTGCAATCTGAAAATCTTCCAAGTCCCTTTGAAGATTGCACCGTTCCTGTGAGGTTGTGAGCCATTCTGGCCAAGCAGGGATTGGTTATGTTGAATCCGTCTACCCGCATACCAGTCTTGTTAATTTTAGGTTTCCTAAACCCTTCCCTTTTGATTTTATTTCGCAGTCTGAGAATCGCAGCAAACCAGCGTGTTGCTAATCGTAAGTCCCCTTGTGCTCCCAGCAAAACACATCAGTCACTAAGTTATCCCGCAGTCAAGAACTGACATTTAGAACCTTGAGGTTGTCCCCTTGGATCAATTAAAAACAACATTAGGGCTTCCTTACACAAGAGAGGATAGGATACTCAGCGAGATCATTCTATTCTACGTTGGCCGGATAGAGTTGCAGCGATGTGACTTTAGACACGTCAGCAGAATTGACGCTAGAAGGAGGGCTGGTATGATTAATGTCTAAACAGCTAAACCCAGATCATATCAATCTATATTTGTGAGTAACCTTATAGCTTTTTACCCTCCTCCGCACTCAATAGAATTGGCACTAGAAGGAAGGGCCCCTGTCAAGTTCCTTGTAGCAAGTCGGTACATAGAGCCAATTTAAATGCTATATTTGGGATATACAAGATCCCTGTTAAACCAGAAAAGCCCAAAAAAATCTGAAAATCTGAAAATACCAAAAAAATTATGAGTCAATATGTATGGTCAGCCGCTTCATGAAGATTGTTCGCAGTTCGAAATTTTCTAGATCCAGCAAAGGCTAAGTTTGCAGCTATATCCCACGCAGCTGTCTGAATTCGCATCTACAGGTCATTATAGAATTCATGTTACGACGGAGCACGATGAGTTGAACTGCTTGACATTTTTGTCAAGGGTCGAGTTAGTTTCAGGGGTAGACATTTTTCTGGGATATCCCCAAACCGGAGGAGCTAGCACGGTCGAATATCCCCAGTCCTCTATCCAGCACTGATGAGTTTACAAGATTTAAGGACTGGATTGAGAACCAGTTTGGTCTCGAAGAAGAGTTATGCTTGGAGAGCGTGTTGTCACCTTGGTAGTACAGGATTCATCGCACCCCACACTCAGAATTCACCTACTCGCTATGCATGGAGGCAATCAATCAAGTTAGAGCCCAATTTGGACTGCTAGAGGAGCCAAAAGAATCCATCACCAGCAAAGTGTGGAGTGCCTACCTTGCTGCACACGAGTATAGACGGATGCAAAATCAATGCAGCGCCGCATTCCCCGATGATGAAAGGATGGAATTGCCCAATGCTGACCAGGATGAACCAGTCAATCAAACTATGGCAGCGAATGATTTTTCTATCCTTGTGCCAAAAGAAGATGTGACCAAGAATGATAGTGATGTCCCTGCACCTGAGGAAGATGTTTCAGAAGATGATAATCAAGGGAGCTCCGTAGAGAAGCCCCAAGCTGAAGAGTAGTTTGCAGCAGCGCCACCAATGGATGATGGAGTCCAAGAGTCCGTCAAGGACATTTTTAAAGACCAATCAATCAAAGAGTCCCTGATGTTTGGAGATGTGCTGATAGAAGTGCATAAAGCTGCATTTTTCATACAATCTGAAGATACACCGATAGATGATGCACCCCTCTTTCCCGAGTCTGAGTTCGGTTTCGAGATCAATTTTCAGCCTGTGCAAACTGTTGAAGAATTCGATGTTGATTTGCATACACCGGACGCAAGCGGGATGTTGCACCACCAGTTGCGACTTCCTGATACAGCTGCTAAAGATCTCCCGCCACCTGACACCTCGTATGACTCAGAAACTAGACAGGTTGTTTCTTTCCCTCCTGTTGTTAATTCTGAAAATTTACAATTTGATTTTGAATATTCTAGGAAAACAACCTATAAATGGATTGACCACGGACCCAACGAACTTCCACAACTGATAATTTTGCCCAATGCCCTGGTTAAAATCGAGAGTGGCCAACTGAAAATTTTCTTTTCAGAATATAAAGACAAACAAGCCAGACTGAGAACTATTCCTATTGCCCTCATACTGCTGCACGTACTGAGAAATCACCCCAGGTCGGGAAGGTATACATACAATCTGCATTTTGTACAGTCAGTTCTCTTCTTGTACATAGCTAGTTTAGGTTTTGTTTCCTGTTTTAGAATAGTTTGTTTTCTGTTTTCTGCTTAGTTTCCCTATTTTTCTGCTTTAGTTTAGTTTGCTTTTCCGTAGTGTAGGTGTCCTTTCGGAAGGGGTTGTCTCCTCATCATTTTGTAGGGGTATGTTTGCTTTTCCCAGCATTGGTGTGCGAAGTCAGGAGGTTTTTCCGGCTCATTTCTTAGATGCTGACTTTGGTAGAGTACCTAATTGACGATTGCCCCCGTATTCATCTCATTTGGTTTAAGGCTTAGTCATTTTAAAAATTTAGTTGCTTACTGGGTTTTGTCGCCAAAATTGTGAATTTCGACCTTCCCTATCTTGTGCGTTGGTGGTCTTAGCAATCTGAGGAACGATTTTGAAGGGTTAAGTTTGGGGTGAAAATAGGCCTTCCACCAAAAACAAGTAAATTGGAAAAGCTTCCTCCAAAAACAAGGAAGATTCTAAACATGAGCGATCAAAAACTTCCTCAAACAACAAGGAAGATTAAAATTCCTTCTCTTGAGCAACTAAGTGTTAAGTAAAGCCTTCCTCCATAAAAAATGGAAGTCTTCCTTCAAAAACATGGAACTTAAAGCGCATTAATCGATCTTCCTCAAAAAACAAGGAAGTAGAAATCAGGTTGAGGCAAAGGCTAGAAAACACAGAATTCTTATTGAGCGTACCTCCTTCAACAATAATTTTATGGCCAAATCGTAAGAGGGAGTGACTAGCCGACTTGAGGAATGAAGGGAGAAGGCAAAAGTCAACTTTTGTTAGGGAAGGAAAGGGGTGAGTGAAGATTGTTGAAGTATCTCTAAGGCTGCCAATATGGAAAAGGGCTAATTTAAAATTCAAAACAAATTTAAAACATTTTCTGAGCTGGCTTAATATGAAGAGGCACAACCCTACATTGAAAAGCTCATATATTAGAGATCAAACAATCAACACAATCATTCAATTCAAACAAAACAAATTCCATTTGCAGAGAAGATTTAGGGCTGTGAATTTCAAATAAGGAAATCTGAAAGTTGCTAAGGAGATTGCTGAGTGCTATCAAATGAACATGAACTTGCCTAGGGAAATCTAACGCTTTTTGAAGAGGAATTCGAATTTCTGAGTTTGAGAATCCGATTTGGTGAATTTTCAAGATTACACGAAGAGATGCACTTTATTACAACATAGTGAACTATTTCAATCATTAAGGCAAGCTACACAAGACCACCATTGAAGGCGACTTCCTTCAGCAGTAAGGGGAGCAATTTTCAATCAAACCCTGCCAGCATTGAACCTGAATTTGATCATCAACAATCACTGCAAGTTTGACAATCAATATTGAGGGCGAATTGACCTGAAAAGGCTCATTTCCAGATTTAAAAAAAGTGTTCCTGGAGAAGGTTTGATAAAATTACTAATGCTATTATTAAACAAAGGTGATTGATGTAAGGAGCAATGTATGTAAAATGGAAGAGGTATTCAGCAATCATTCAATCAAATTCAAATTTAATTCTGATTGTAGCAGCAGAGCAGATCTTAAGTGCAGAAAATTGGACTTAAAAGGATGAAAATCAGACCAGGAACACCACCATTTCCAGACCTGAAACTTCAGCTTCTCAAATGAAAAGTGTCATTTCCCGATTTTGAGGAATTTGATTCTAGGGCGAAAAGATGAGATGAGGGCTTCACCATATGGAGGTAAATTCAACAATGAAGGAACATCATCAATGCATTCAAATCCCCCTATCCACCTGTACCTTCCACGTCAGCTCCTTTCAAGGAATCATTGCTAAGGGTGAATATTCAAGGAAATATGCTAGATAAACATCAAGACTTCACAAGGCAGGGAATTTCAAGATCAAAGAAGATTAAGGAAGGAAATATTTCAAGATTCCGGAGTTGAAGATGGAAATACATTACAAAGAAGAAAGAAGAATTCCCAAGTTAAAAAGCTGAAATTGTGCAAATGTGATCAAACAAAGATAGTTTCAGAAGAGTTAAGAAAAGTTAGAGGGTTTGCCTAATCACCCAAGATGATACAATTTGGGAATATGCCCATCTTCTCCATATCGAGCAGCTGGATAATGTTGAGCATCAAGAGATATTGCTCAAACCCTTTGTGATAATCTACAAGATGGGCAAATTGAGGTGGTACCTAGTCACCATCAACCCAATCACATCATTCCAAGTCAAAGCATCCAGATTCAATGTACTTGACTCATCCAACGAGGAGGATAACTACCACATGTGGAGGCACAAAGTTCAATGTACCTAATCTTATCACCCATTGGTGCATATTCAAAGAAGGACATTTGTCTAATTCAATGTAATGATTTCATTGGTCTAGAATAGAGTTTGTTTTAACAAACCATAATTAGGGCTTTATTGTAAGATCTTGGCCATTGATTTGAGAATCAATCTAAGCCATTGAAATGTAATGAGACCTCTATATAAGGCTCAGCCTTCTCATTTGTAAAGTTTAATAGTGGCTAGTCAATAGTTAGAAGTTCATAATTAGGAAGCAAGTTGAGGAGGAAAAGAAGAAATTGTTGTCAAGACTTGTGGAAATAAATACTTGATTTCATTGAAGTTATGGTGGATCTTTGTGTTGTTTCTACATTTGCATGATTTCTTGTTACTTTTCAAAGTTAATTAATGTTCATTGATAATGGTGGATGCTTATGACAATATTTTGATGAATTCCTCAATTCATACTTTTTGTGGTTTGCTGATTGTGAGTCATGGTGCAAAGCTAGCCTGAACCTCATTAATATGCTAAGTTCGATTGTGGATACTTGTTCAAATTGTACCAGCATTGGATATTCGGGTGATGTATTCGCAATATGAAAATATTCCATTTCCTTAGAAGATTGCATCAAGTTTGCATAGTTGTTGTCATCATGGCGAAGCAAACCTTAGTTTGAGGGAGTTCATCTATCTAAGTAACATTCATCGTCATCATTGATCTTAGGAGCACAGATGAAAAATCGCCTAAAAATCGTTCAAATCACCATTTATCGGGAGTCATTTGTCCCGCCAATTTAATTTGCCGAAAAATTCCAAACGATTTTTACCAAAAATCGTGATTTTCACAGGGAAAAAATCACGATGAAATTGCGAGTTAAATTTAAAAAATCGCATTTTAAAAAAGCGATTCTAAATTTGACGCAACCCTAAAAGTAAAAAGGTTGCTATTTTAGAACGCACAGGAAAAATAAAACCACGATTTCAGCTGCTTCATTTTTTCAGTTTTCCTAAACTCACGACTGAGCAACTCCTTCGATAGCCGATGGCATTCAGAAATAGAACAGGCTTTTAATTTTTGCTCTTTTTTTTTATGAACACAGCAAGTACAAACCAGAATTTATTATTACCTTTGGAAATGTTCTAATGCAGGTAGAAATGGACAAATGTACGATTAATATTTAACAATTAACTTGTATTAATAAAACCTTTAAGATTTTCCAAATTGTATGTTTGAAACTGTGCTAATAAAATAAGTTTGCCATTAGAAATTCTATCAACATGCTATATACATTGAATACGCTATGTCCAAGAAAATCTACAAGGCACAAACTAAGAAGGTGTACATAGACATTCCGATCAAGAAATTTTCATTGAAAAATAAAACCTCCTTGTGTTAATGATTCCAAATCTACCTATTGGGAACAATGCTCATTTATGATGATTTCTTCTATGTTTATTAGCAATTTAGCATTATCTCCACATTGTGAAGCAGTCTCCTTTCCTAACAGCACCAACATCACAAATACTTGCATCCCATGGAGATCATAAATAGTTTTGTTGAAATAAGGAAAGGAAGCAAAGGTAACCAACCTCTAGGAGGCCAAATGCTTTCCTAATGCTTAGCCATAGAGTACAAATGCTCTCTTAATGCATAAGACCAAAGTAAGCCTCCTAAATTTCTATATAATAAATCCAGAAATATTATTTTCTTTTCTCAAAATCCAATTGTGAAATAAGTTTTTATATTTCGATTTGTCATGTTCATCACCATCTCTCTATAAACCAAACATTTTTTTTCCTTAAAAATGATCTCCAAAGAGCCCATATTCTCCCACGTCGAACTCTATGACCATTTTGTGTTCAAATTATGTATTGTCCAATTTTAGTTTGTATTCAGCTTCAATTTATATTTATTGATCGATGTTTGGTCTCTTTTGCTAGGTTTCTTTTGAATTTTTACAAAAGACAATGGCTTCTGCAACTAGAGGTGGTGGAAGTAAAGCTGGTGGTAGAAAGAGGGATCCTTTATAGAAACATGGCACCCCAAGTGCATTGGCGGGTGAGGTTATTTGTCACCATTGCACGAAATCTATGATTGGTGGCATACACCAACTTGAATATCACCTTGCACGAATCACTAGTCAGAATATTACGCCATGTGATAATTGTCCTAATGAGGTTGAGAGGGAGGCAAAAGCAAGGCTTTCAGAATATGAGCAAAAGAAGGCCAAAAAAAAAGACAACAAAGGCAATGGCAACCCCAATGACAAATCTCAGTTCTACAGAATTGGAAAGTATGGGGGTGGGCAGCACTATGTCTAGTTTTTTCATTCCCCGTAACATTCCTAGTGTGCAACCTGGATTGCAAGGTACTTCATGGAATAAGGAAGTGCATCAGCAGGCAAAGGTGGCATGTGCTAGGTTTTGGTATTACAACAATCTTCTATTTAGTATTGCAAATAGTCCATATTGGGAGCAATTGGTCACTGCATTGACTATGTCAGGTAAGGGGTTCAAGGCCCCAAGTCGTAATGAGTTGAGTGGGCCATTATTGTAGAATGAGGTCCAAAACACACTACAACTAGTGGAACAACAAAAGAGGATTTGGGAAAAGAATGGCTGCACCATTTTATTTGATGGGTGGATGGATGGCAAGAATAGGACACTCATCAACTTTCTAGTTGCTTCAAGGGGACAGGTCGTATTTTTAAAATCGGTTGATGCCTCAAATGAAGTGAAAAATGCAGAAACCTTGTGTAACATGTTGGATGAGGTGGTGATAGAAGTGGGAGTGCAAAATTTTGTTCAGATTGTGACTAATAATGCACCTGCATATGTGGCAGCCGGCAAACTTCTACAAGCTAGGCATCTGACATTATTTTGGAGCCCTCGTGTTGCTCATTGACTTGATTTGCTCCTTGAGGACATAGGGAAACTAAGTTGGGTGAAGAATGTGGTTGAAGATGGAAGGGGAATCACAAAGTACATCTGCAATCACACATGGGTCCTGGAGCTTATGAGAAAACACACTAATGGTAAAGATCTTGTGTGTTCAAGAGTCACACATTTTGCCACTAATTTCCTCAACTTACAGAGCATATTATGTGCATTGCCCAACCTAAAGCGGATTTTTGTGAGTGAAAGATGGTTGGAGAGTCCTTATTCTAGGAAGCCTGAAGCAAAGAAGGTCATGAAGACCATTTTTTATGATAGATTTGCCAAAGTCATGGAGGAGATCATCAATGTAAGTTTTCAAACTTCGATTGATGATTTATTTTTTAATTTTCTAATATTACACTTTGCTGATTTTTGTTAGATTTTTCATATCTAGTTGACAGAACCGTTGGTGAGGGTTCTACGAATGGTGGATGGGGATAAAAACCCCATATAGGAGAGGTCATGGATAAGGCCAAAGAGGCAATTCAGCACTTGTATGGGTCAAACAAAACCAAATATGAACTCATATTGTGCATAATTGATCGAAGGTGGAACCGACAACTCCACCAACATATTCATGTTGCTGCCTACTATTTGAATGTAATGTCCCCTTTCAGGATTTACCAGATTTAGTCCTGAAACAATATTTATCACATTGTCAACAATATACAATGGGAAGGACCTTAAGAGTCATACTTTATCCAATTCTGACCTCCCCCTTTTTGAGTTCAATAGCTGCCTGGAGATGCATTATTCTTATTTTGTGGCTTTTATGGAGTGTTGGGTGGAGCGGCTTGCTCTCCTTGTGTGAAGAGCACTTAGATTATATGGACGCTCTTTGATCGAGTGATCCATAACCAAACAAATATCACAAAACATTTATCTAAGACGATTATTTTTTGTGACCTTCACCTTTACATTCCATGCACCAAAATTAAAGTTGTATGGACATGAATATAGATATAAAAATGGATATGGTATCAGATATGGATACGCCCAATTTACAACACCCTCAATATGGATATCACTGGATACACCATTCATAAAAAACACATGCGCATATATTTAACATAATTTTCTAAGCTATTAGAGGAGATTTTCATTACTTTAAAAGCATAATTGCTACCTAAATAATTATAAATTGATTTAACAATCTACAATATAAAAACAAATAGACAAATCAAGACAATTATATTAATAATAATGTCATTTGAATCTAAATTAAAATAAAATAAAGTAAAATTAAAATATAAAAATACATAAATATGTAAAAAATTAAAAATTAAATATAAAGAACTAATAAACAATAATAATCGAAACATAAATGGGGATGACCCCGCAGCGTGACGGTTTGTCACGAGCCCTGTTGACAGGGCAGTCCCGTGTTTGAGTCCCTTTTGGTCTCCTCCTGTGATTGGTGCCCACATTGCTCCAGCTCCCGTGACTTGAGGCGTTGATGTCTCTTCGTGTTTTGTTGTGCCCTGCCAAGATCATGATGCTCACCTGCTAGTTGATCATGATGCCCCCTCTGCCAGTTTAAGGAGCAACAAAGCCCATGTTGGAGAGATAAGGCGTTTGGAGTGATAAGGAGAGATAGATATAACAAAAATATATGTAAGTGTGGCATTCATATCATCGAGGAAGTGTTAACACCTCATCATGTAATCCCTCGGGGAGGGGTTCCCCCATTGTGACCCCCACTGGTTTGTAGCTCCAGTTAAAAGCGTTCTTAATAAATAAAAAATAATCACAACATTACCGATCAAAAAAATAAATAATCGAAACATAAATAATATATTCAGTTACACATTTAATTTTTATATCTTAATTTAATATCAAAGCTATAATAAAATAAATATTATATTAAAAATTAAATGAGAATAAACAATTAAATATATATTAATAAATTTTATTTATATTTAAAGAATTATATATTTTTTTTTAAATCTCTAAAGTTTAAACAACATGATATAATTATTAAATATAAATATAAAATCATAAACAATTAATTTGTTTATATCTATAAAAAATTAAAACGCCAAAAAAAAATGGTAAGAGTTGCATTGGAAAAAGACCCAAAAAATGGGTCATTGAAATAAAAAAATGTTTCATTTGTCTTCCTCCTTTTTTGTACGTTTTGTTTTGCACGATTGAATTTTTTTAAAATTTAGGAAGTTTTAGATCAACTTCTTTAAAGATCAAATCAAATAGTATCTAACATTGCTGGAAAATCAAGTTTTTTTGGACACGCATGGATATCATATCCACTGTGTATATGTGTCTTACAATACCCATATCTGTATCCAGTATGGTGATACACCTGCCTGGGGAGGGGCAGGAGCGTATAGAGCTACTATGACTAAACAAATTTGTTTTCCTTGGTTCCTTTTTTTGCCTTTAGTTTCTTTATTATTGGCATCATATCTCTTCTCAAGGCTTGTATGGTTCCAAATTCATTCTCATTATTGTTATCCAAACTCTTATCTTCCTTTTTTTTTTTGCCACGAGAAAACATTTTGTCCTCACTCTCTAAATCCATTTTACCCAATTGAAGGCTTCCATACAGGAAGTGAGTGGTACTAACTCCATCTTTATCCATAGTGAAGGAATGAGACTTTTAACAAACCATCTCTTTTTGAGACCGTCGACTAGTTCCTTTTTCAAGTTTTGCTAGGAATTGTTTGAGCCTACAATTATAGACTCTCACATCCTCATGTTTTCTTTGCTTTATGTTGAATATTTCAACTACAATTTCATTATCATCCCATAGTAGTCTTGTTCTTGTGAAAGGGGTGTTTTACCTAGCTAGTTCATTAGGTAGGTCCTCTTCACACTAAAAGGTAGCTAAGGTAGCAAAACAATTTCCTATACCAATCTTGAGAGAGAAATACAAAAACTTTTCAGATCTTTACAACAATTACAAAAACTTAACAAAAATAAACATAAATGCCATGGATACCACAACACAATGATTTATATGGGGAAACCCTTTCCAGAGAAAAACCCCATGTCCAAAAGCCGCCCAATAATCTTATGCAATCCTATGTTCACCTTGGCCCTTATAACCAATGGTTCTCCTTTTTAATCTCAATTAATTCAATCCATTGTAATCTATCATTTGCATTATTTGATAGAATTTTCATAACTGATCTTGTGCTTCCACGAGGTGCCCAAATCTTGGGTATCTATAATCTTCAACCAATATTGCATGGTATAGAGCATTCTATACCAACTCTTACTAGCCTAAACTGCTCTTCAATCTTTTTCATGTATTTTTCAAAGTCAATTTGATGTCTATGTACCATTTGATTGTTATACGGTATACCCCTTAGGGTGGCTAGGAAGAACCAAAGGCAATACACTTTGTCATCATGGTTGTTTGCAGCCCATATTGTTTCACAAGTCTTGCAATGTTGTACTAGATCTTCTAACCTATTAAAAAATAATTTGAGCAGTTCCTATCTCTCAACATTGGGGCTTGATGGTGGTCAACATATTTTTCTTCTGATGCAACTTCAATGCCTAGAACCTTATTAGGGAGTCTTGATTCAAACACTTTGATGCTTCTCTCACACCCTCAACCACATGAGAATCCTTAACTCATTTAGCTTCAACATTCCACACACTTGAATTTCATTTAGGTTCTCCCTTGTACACCTTTGGCCTAGGAGTTTTTGGCTCGATACCTTCAATCAACAATCCTTCAATGTCTCAAAGGTCACTCTCATAGGCTTCTGAAAATGAATCGATAATTAGTCAGCAACTACCTCCACATAAAGCTTAATCACCATGTCTCTAAGATCATTCCACATCTTAGCTCTAGGAAATGTATACACTTAAAATTTGCTTTACCCACATTGTGTTTTGTTAAAAGGGCTTGCTACCTCATTAACCTCCCAAACTTGGGATTGGAGTGTATCCAAACTTAGCGTTTCTCTGACTCATCGTGCCTTCTATTTATTCTCATAATGCTTTCTATTTTCCTATATGAAGTCGTTCAGACCCTCCTACACCCTTGTCCCTTAAAACTTGTCCATTTAGGACCCTTGTGCTACACCAAATTGACACTACCATCCATGCTCGGTATAATTCAAACTCTTGGTTTCCCTTCCTGAGCATACCCAACTACATTCGGCATGGACACCAGTGTTGACTCTCTAGATTTTGGATCTAAGATTGTGCACATACATATTACTATGTGTTATCTTGCTCTATAACAAACACAAAAATGATTCATTGAATCCTATGTTGTTTGTTTGAAAATTAGCAGATTTGTCCATGGAAAAGGATTATAGTTAAAGAAACTTCACCAGGAAGACAAGCTGCACTACAGGTCTTGAAGATTCAAGAATGGAGAATTCACATCCAGCAAAGTACACAAAGTCTTAAGAGTCCCCTAATACAGTATACTAGGGTTTTTATATCCTTCTTGAGTCTGCCTATACCTATAACTCCTATCCTATCTTCCTTTCTAGAATCAACCCAAAAAGATTTGTTTCACAATTCAAATGTAGGAACTTGCTTCACCAACAAATGAAATAAAGTTTACCATGATGTACAAGAATGTACCTTCTTGACTTAAGAATTTTGAATTCAAGCCTCAATATCTTTTGCTTTTCCATTACTAGATACTTCATTCGAAGTCAATGTCATAGTATTCCATGATATTTAAATATATGAGATTAGATTCTAATCCTTAGTAGCAATTTTAGCAATTTTCCCAATTTCATTAATCTTTCTAGGAATAATATTTCCACAAGAAATTTTAGGATCCTTTTATAAAAGCTAAAAAACTTCAAGTAATTTTTATATAGACTCTAATGGTTTTTAATTTTTTATATCAATGTCTTTACTTCTCTTGTCTTGACACCTTTTATTCTTTTCTTGCCATTTTACATTCTGAATTGTAACAAGGATTAGATACTTAAATTGTAATGACTACAATATCACATTTTAATAAAGAATCGAAGATATTAAGCACATTTAAAATGAATTACAAGGTTGCTTGTCAATAGACACTACTAAAAAGAAAACACTTAAGTTTCAATATCTTATGGATGTTGGGTTACAATTCCTTCATAAAAGGTTTGTGGCATTTGACTTACCTCCAATAAAATTTGGCCCTACGTCTTCCACAGCAAATCTGTAAAATTTGAATAAAAGAAGAGTATACATTTCCATGTATGAAACTTTCGTACCAATTTAACAGTCAAAGAGTTAAAAAATGAAAACATTTATAGCTATTCAAAACTGAAAGTGATTGTGTGTAGCTATTTAAGTTAAGCATAGATGTTATAAAAAATATGCGTATTCTGACCGCAAATGCATTATACATGAAAGCGAAATTAGCATAGATATTGAACATACACTGTTTTCCTATACAGCTATTTTTCTCATTTTAGTATAGCCTATAGTCACTTGCTAATTTGTATAACATCTATGCATCCTATCATTCTTGCAAAACTCTACAGTTGTATGTGTGTGCATACATAAAAAATGGTTCGGCCTAGAAATGTTTGTACATCTAAGACCTATTGATCACTCTTAAGCATTTATTGATAGCAGTTATGCATAAGGCGTACAAGTCAGCCTATAATCATTTATTGGAATGCATGCATAGGCACTAGAGTTCAGTGGGCATGCATTTATTGATATGTAACTATGTGCAAGGCCTAAAGGCTAACCTATGGGTTCTTGTTGATATCTTGCTTCAGGTAAGGTCTTTGAATTAAGCATACATCTACTCTATTGGCCATTTATTAACTATGGATAGTCAAGGATGACAAGATGGTTGAACTCCCAAGTTAATCCCTTATCTATAAATATGTTTGTTGACAGCCATCAACCATGCTAAGCATGAATGTTCATCTACTCCTGAACGTTACTAATCATCCGTATGACATATTTTGCATTTTTTAGTTTGTGTGGGTGTATGGAAGTTTGTTCTAACACACTCATTGGAAAGCAAGAACAGGCTTACACACATTCTTTGTTTTCTTGAATACCTTTTAAGCAAGTTTAAAAACATAAAGTCCATTTTTTAGGCTATTAAAAATTTGTCATTATTAACCTTGCAGGATATATATATAGATATGAGTGGATATACAATCATATTGATCCATAATATTTTCCCATACAGCGACACTTCTCATTTCCTTAGTGAAACTTACACTCCATAATTTTTGAAAAACAATTGTTAAATTGCTACACTAATATAGCTTCTTGCATTTTGCATCTATTGTTTTCCTTTAGCTAAATTTAGCGAATAAAAAATTATTATTTAATTTAATTTCCTTTCTCAGAATGAAGAATCCAAATTTAAATTGGATGCATGTTTCCTTTTTCATTTCAGGTCATATTTGATTAATATAATATCACCTAAATGCATACTCTGTATTTTACATGACGCTCACATTTTGAAAAGGTCGCAGTATTTGAATAAAAGAAATTCTATGGATATTCATATCACCTTTACTGGAAGGGTAATTCCAGAGTAGCACCTTGTATTCTAAGAATTTTTAAGTTATCTCTGATGACTCCCTTCGCACAGAAAGTTGCTCCCTGGTTGTTCTATGTCATAAAGAATCACCTAATTTCCATAACCATTTTGACATCACACAAAGAGAGAGAGTCATGTATTCTGTATATGTACCGTGCATGGCCCATGTTATCTATTCCTTATTTAAGTTGTTTATTTGAAGAGTTAACCCATTTGGGTATCCTTTGTACATTACAAATTATTCTCATCCACAGACAATCCCTTTAATACTTGTGAATTTAACTTGATGTCAACTAAACCCAATTAAACTCTTACAACAATGCTAAAATGCCCTTATCAGCCAACAGCATATCCTTTTTGTTGACTTCTCTTTGATCTTCCACGTCAATATTGTGATTACTTATTACAGCCCTTACAAGAATCATAAGTTATTAAATAGGAATACATATATTGCACTTAGCATTTAAAAAGGTGATGTAGCCTTGAAATGAGTTGAAATGACTCACGGTAGCATGAAATGGAAAAAACGAACCATATTGTACCAAATAACCATGCAAAAGGGCCTAGAAACCCCTATAAAGGACAAGAACGTCATAAATAGCCTGCATAATCAGCATAAATGAGCTTGGTTCTATCATATTCTATAGAAATTTGCTAGCATTTTAACAGATTTTCTTTCTGCTGCAAAGGCTTCTTAGTTGGCAAACACATAACCTTAGTTGAATGCTAACCAGACAAGGGTTCCATGGAGGGGGTTTAAGCTCTATTTTTAAGGAAGAGGTGGTCCCATGAAGAATTTTTTCTTTTGCTATGGGATTATTTGGAACCTTTTCCTAAAAAATAGGAGCCCCTACTTTTTAGGCTTGTAAATTTAAGCAGGTGAAAATGGGGTGGGGCTAGAAATTGCCCCACTAGCTTAGGAATATTTTATGCCACTTGTCAATCATCTAAATTTTAAAGGGGAAACTAAATTTATTTACCACCAGATTGCTCAAATTTAGGAGTTTAAACTTAACCTGATCTGCACAACAAAGTTCATGGGACGGCCAACATCCTTAAATTTAAAAGCTTAAACTTTTAAGCTGAACTGCAATACAAAATTCATGGGGTCGCCAGCTTTAAAATATTCCTAAAAAATCTCAACAGCTCCAGCTTCCATTGTAATCACAATAGATGGGCGTGCGTTTCTTACTCTAAAAGTGATTCTCTCTGTCCAAGAAATGGGATGAAAGGATAGTTATGCCTTTGTATTTGCGACAGTATGGAAAAGATAAACATAAGAGTACCTTAGTGTCAAAATAAAATATATTAATGTCATTCAATATCTGCTGCATTTTTTTAACTTGCGTGTGTCATATGAAATTACTGTTCTGATTTAGAATAAGGCGTCAACTTCACAATCATCTTGAGATTGTGAGTTCATTAGCGTACTAAATTTAAATAAAGAAGTTGATATCAGGGCAGAGTAGAAAACCTTATCAGTAGCTTTTGACTTGGAAAGGACAGGGATAAGAAGGCAAAAAATTTCAAGTTCTGGAAACTAGAACTCAAAAAAAGTCAAACTTTGCATATTTCCAACTAGTTCCATGATTTCCATCCATTTGTTCAGACTTACATACCAATAAAAAATTCTCACAGATCATCTTCATTTTCCTTGTGCTGTAATAACAGTTGAAGTACATTTTATGTTCAATAACAGTTGAATCGGCAAAATCCAAAATAATCTAGGTTTATACTCACAGACTGTCTGAGATGCAAGATCAACTGGGTCTTCGTACAGCGGTGGTTGCTTAACTGATTTGGATCCAAGGCAGCCCACAAGAAGAACGAACGCATGGTCCAAAGCTGCTATAAGCGGTGCAATAAGAGCCAATGCTTTCTGACAAAGTGCTGTACTGTCTGTTTTCTGCATGCGATAATAATAAGCTTCAAATATCAGCTAGGCAAAGATTCGCCAAAAGACAAGATACCGGCAACAAACATAAGGTTCAATAACCGTGAGGAATGCTCCATACAATCACATTTTCAATAAGAAAGAGATTTCTGAAGAGAAACGCATCAAGCAAAGCTGAATGGAAGAACTCTGAAATGATTGTTCTAATTTCTTCCATTCAAACAATCCACTGTATTGCACTACAGACCTGCATCTCCTTACATAGAAGAAATCAAGAATTTGGCTACAGATGAATGCAGAGGCATCTAATTATCTCGACTGTACATCAAATAAATCAATCATTACGCAGCTAATAAAGCACCTTCGAAGAAAAATGAATGAAGCGGTAGAATAAAATTAACACAACTGACTACCCCATACCATTGTAAAAGAATGAACACGGGTAGCAGAAGCAATGTAGCTTGAATCAACAGGTAGAATTGAATCAAGTCAGATGAATACATATATCATCATAGAGGAATGCGCATTAGCAGCAGAAGCAAGGCGACTGAATCTAAAAGTTAATCATAGAAAACCAACACTGATCTAAAATCTGATGGCAATTGCTCTTTTCCTTAACCGAAAAAGAGGCGCCTACAAATTGATCAAGCACTTCCAAGCAACCAGCTTCTCCCCAATTCAACCAGACCCAATTAGGCCAACGCAACAAATCCAATGAGCAATGGCAAATGGGAGCCCAAATAAGAAGCACTACAAAACGAATTCTGGCCATCCAATTTGGAGAACGGAGTACAGAGCGCGGCGTAAAGTTCCAAGATCATTTACCAAGAAAACCCGCAAAGGAAACCACAGCCACCCACGTCCAACTCAAAATCATTCAATGTCTCATTATCTGTGAAAAACACCAAAAATGCGTACATGAAATTCAAAATTATTCAATTTCCCAAAATTGGTGAACAGTAAAACCAGCAATGCCCACATGAAGATCGTACCATAAAATAGATCGACTGATGGTGTCGACAACACACTAGCCCCACTGTTGGCCCACAATCAAAGATCGCAAAGGAATGTAGGTAGTAAATACCCAACATGCCAATGTGGACAGTTCTCTTGTTTTACATCTCAATTCAAAAGCCAATAGGTTATGGGGTAATAAATTCGGAACCTTCTATGATTGTGACCTAAGAACACATCCCTCGTCGCCGAAATGTAGCAATCATGAGTTTAAATTTCTTGAAGTTCTTTCGAATCTTAGCTCTAAATTCCTAGAACTCAATAAAGAACTATAATTCAAAATGATGTAAACAAGTCCAAGGGACTTCAGTGGGACCCAGGTTTTACATGCGGGTCTCTGTTTGCTAAATTTAGCAACTAAAACAAAGGAAAAAAGAGCACATGGAAAAAAAGACAGAATTAAAAAACCAGGACAAAAATAAAACAGTAAACCAGTCGCACCACTAAAATCCAAAATTCCTTCTCTTTATTTTGCAAAACAATGAAGACAACACTTTGTGGATTCCAAATACAGAACAGAAAAAATTAGTTTCCAGATGGGGAATCTATGCAAAGGAAGAAAGTCACTTCGAAAAAAAATGCATAATAATTGTAAACAACAACAAAACATATTTAGTCGATAGGCTTTGTTTTAAGTGGACTTGCCTATCCACATCTTCTCGTTATACCTGCGCCGTCAAACCACTACTAAATCTCTTTTAAATCATTTTTAGATGCCACCAAATCATTTACAAATCACCGATTTTCCAGGTACTGCTCTACATCCATCATTTTTACAGCCGTCCGTTTTTCTCATCTATAACCATTCTCTTAAATGGGTGATTTTCGGTTTTCAACCGGTCAATCTCCCAGGATCTCCTAACAAAATGTGAGCAGTTTGTTACTGAAGTTTCCATCCAAGCACTCTTGCTTGCCCATGTGCTGAAATCCAGCTGGCTGGAGTGGATAACTTAGTGTAAACAATGATAGGCTATAATGGACGTCTTAGATAAATCTGCATGGAAATGAAAACAACGTGAACATAGGATAGAAATAACAAAAATCACTATATATGGCCTATATATTGACAAGCTTCAAGAGTGGGTAAACTTGAGTGATGGTGATGGCATCTCCCTGGGTGAGTTTGTGATTAACCTTCTTCTTTATGCAGATGATTTCATTCTGATTGCTAAGTCGGCTTTTGGTCTGCAAGAGCACTTATATGTCCTTGAATAATTTTGCAAAGTGATGGGATGCAAGTCAATATCAGCAAAACCAAAGTCATGGTATTTTCTAATAGGAGAAAACAAAACCAGCATAAGTTCTACTTTGAAGGAAATGCCCTTGAAGAAATTTCTAATTACAAATACCTTAGGATTGACTTTAGCAAGAATTTGAGTTGGGATTGTTGTAGGAAGAAGAGAACTTTGGGAGGGTGGAAAGCATTCTATGCCCTTCAAAATAGATGTAGAGATGCTGAGTTGTGGGATTGGAAAAGTATCCAAACTCTTTTTGGGCTTTTAATGCTTTTGATTGTACACTATGGTTGTTGATTGTGGGTCAACAACACTTTTGTTTCGCAATGGAAGCAAATTGAGCAAATTCAGAAACGTTTGATCACAAACAAGCTCAAAATTAAAAGCACAGTTCCTTATGATATCATGTTAGTTGAAACTGGGGTTGCCTCTATTGAAGTTAGTGCCATGATGTGTCTCTTATGCTATCTAAAAAGAATTGAGCAAATGAAAGAAGGTAGATGGCCTAATACTATTTTTAGGGATGTATCGTGCAAAAGAAAGAAAACTTAGATGCAACAAAAAAAAATATGGATGAGCAAATGGAATATATTTTTAAGCCGATAGGCTTTTAGTGGGAGAAGTTCACCGCGAAAGTGCAAGACATTTCGGCAACCGTCGGAATGTTTCCCTGTCGGCGTTCTTCCCGGCGTGGTGACGTGACGGTTGGCTTTTTGCATCGTGAGGTGTTCGCTCGGGGTGGGCTCACTTTGTGCGCACATTTCCCGAAATGACGTTGTCTTTAATGTTTTCCTCTCCGACCGTGCGCACGAATGTCGATGTTGTTTATGGGCACTACTGAACCCTAAAATGTATTTGGTTTTGTTGTTGTGCTAAGTGTTTTGCTCTGCAAATTTTCTGGTAACGTTGAATTTAGCCATCGACTTAGGTTTTTTGCTCACTCTGACTGTTTTGTTGGTGTCGTTTCTGAGTTTGTGGCCATGAATGGTTTTAGTTTGCAAGGTAAGTGTTTATTTTAGAATTTGTTTAATTTGTAATATTTTTTTTAATACTGTGCTTATGTTTTTTTGTGGTGTGCTTGCAGGGTTCTTACTTTCTTTGTGTTGTTTCACTGTTTCTGGTCGTCACTTCTTTCACTCTGCAAGGCAGGTGTTCACTTTTACACGTAGTAGGGTTTGTGAAGGTGTTTGCTCTCTCTCTCTCTCTCTCTCTCTCTCTCTCTCTCTCTCTCTCTCTCTCTCTCTCTCTCTATTATTGCTCTTTCGTCATCAAGTTAAACATCTTTACAGTTGGTAAGTGTTGTATGTTTAATGTTCTGTGTTTATCTTTATAGTTTATTTGGTTTGTAAAGATTTTTTTATACCGTGCTAATGTATTTTTGTCGTGTCCTTGCAGGGTTAGTACTTTGTTTGTGTTGTTTAATTGTTTGTGGACGTCACTACTTTCACTCTGCAAGGAAAGTATTCACTTTTGCAGGTATTAGGGTTTGTAAACATGGTTGCTCTCTCTCTCTCGGTTATTGCTCTTTCGTCATCAAGTTAAACATCTTTACAGTTGGTAAGTGTTGTATGTTTAATGTTCTATGGTTTAATATCCTCGGTTTTTGGCGTTGTTCTGTTTGTGAATGGTTTTACTCTGCAAGGTAACTGTTTATTTTTATAGTTTATTTGGTTTGTAAAGATCTTTTTTATACTATGCTTATGTATTTGTTTCGTGTCCTTGCAGGGTTCTTAGTTTGTTTGTGTTGTTTCACTATTTGTGGACGTCAATACTTTCACTCTGTAAGGGAAGTCTTCACTTTTACAGGTATTAGGGTTTGTGAAGGTCTTTGCTATTTCTGTCTCGGTTATTGCTCTTTCGTGATCCAGTTAATAATCTTTACAGTTGGTAAGTGTTGTATGTTTAATGTTCTCTGGTTGAATATCCTTTGTTTTTTGCATTGTTTTGTTTGTAAATGCTTTTAGTCTGCAAGGTAAGTGTTTATTTTTACAGTTTGTTTGGTTTGTAAAGATTTTGGACGTCAATACTTTCACTCTACAAATGTTCTTTGTTTGGCTTCTAATTTGTCGGTCTCTCTCAGTTATTGTAGACTTTTTGGGGTTTCCAAAGGTGTTTGTTATACTCTGCTTAGATTTTTTTCTTGGCGTGAATGCTTTCACTCTGCAAGGCAAGTGTTCTTTATTTGGCTTCTAATTTGTCAGTCTCTGTTTTTAATTTGTGGGTCTTTCTCAGTTATTGCTCTTTTCTAATCCTGTTAATTTGCAGGGTTATTGTTGTTGTTTTATTCTTTGTGGTTGTGAATACTTTTGCTTTGCAAGGCAAGTACAAACCTCTTAACTTCTTCCTTTATAGGTATGCTTCATTTATAGGTTTTTCATGTTTAATGTTTTGATCACTGTTGGTGGCAGGTTCTTAGTGGTGTTACGTTTTAGGGTTTTGTTTTCTTCAACGAGGTGCTTATTTATTAAATCTTAGTCTGTGGAAGGTAAGATCCTTTCCAAAGCTTGACAGCTAACCAAATTTTATATTCCTACATAAATACATGTTAGCTGTGAACATGTATTTTATATTCGTACAAAAAATTATATCTGTCAATTTGTTTAAAAAGTTTGTATATATATATATATATGGTTCAAGCAAATCTTTGTTTTAATAAATCCATTCTGAAAATTAGATTTGTATACGTATTAGGTTGTTCAGAATATGTCATTGATTAGCATATTACTGTTATTTTGTTGTGAAAATATTTTCTTTAAAAAGCTCGTAGATGTACATGTATATATAATAGCTTTCCTTGAAAGACTTCGTAATGTTATATATATATATATATATATATATATATATATATATATATCTGTGTGTGTGTGTACATATATATATACATGTACATAAATATGTGTTAGCTGTGAACATGTATTTTATATTCCTACAAAAAATTATATTTGTCAGTTTCTTTAAAAAGTTTGTAGATGTACATGTATATATAATAGTTTTTCTTAAAAGGGTTCGTAGTGCTGATATATATGTGTATGTGTGTGTGTGTGTGTGTGTGTGTGTGTGTGCACACACGTATGTGTATATATATATAGTTCAAGCAAATCTTTGTTTTAATAAATCCATCCCGAAAATTAGATTTGTATATGTATTATGCTATTCAGAATATGTCATTGATTAGCATATTACTGTTATTTTGCTGTGAAAATATTTTCTTTAAAAAGTTCGTAGATGTACATGTATATATAATAGTTTTCCTTGAAAGACTTTGTAGTGCTAATACATGTATATACATGTATATATATATATATATACACATGTACATATATATATATACATGTATATAGATACATATATACATATATATACATGTACATATATATACAAATATATATATGTACATGTATATACATGTACATATATATATTTACATGTATATACATGTACATAATGGATTAATTAAAACAAAGGTTTGCTTGGACTGCCTAACATATATATATATATATATATATATATACATCTGATCTTTAAAAAGCTCATAGATGTACATGTATATATAATAGTTTTCCTTGAAAGACTTTGTAGTGCTAATATATATATATATATATATATATATATATATATATATATATATATATATATATATATATATATATATATATATATATATAATGGATTAATTAAAACAAAGGTTTGCTTGGACTGGCTAACATATATATGTACACACACACACACACACACACACACACATACATGTGTGTACATACAGATGTACATGTACATATATAGATACACATATATACATGTATATGTGTGTGTGTGTGTGTGTACATATATAGTACATGTACATATATAGATACACATATATACATGTGTATGTGTGTGTGTGTGTGTGTGTGTGTGTGTGTGTACATATATATGTTAGCCAGTCCAAGCAAACCTTTGTTTTAATTAATCCATTCTGAAGTCTCTAGCATGTATAGATAAAAGGCTAATTATCTTACAGAGTAAAAGTCTTCATGTCTAGACAACAATAATCACATCAATAACGTTGCCAATTAACAATAATGGCATAGAAACATGAGTAACCCTCCAAATTAACACCAATGGCATACAACTAGTAACCAACAATCACATCAATAACCCTACAAATTAACTTGCCTATTTAGGTATGTAGTAGAATTGACCTAACAAATTAGTTATTCCTTGAAAGAAGAGTCCACCTAGAATTCGAGTCAAGTGACAAATCAACTGTCAACAACAGAAACAAAGTAATAACCCTGCAAGGACACAAAAAAAATACATAAGCACGGTATTAGAAAAATCTTTACAAACCAAATAAACTGCAAAAATAAACACTTACCTTGCAGAGTAAAACCATTCACAAACAGAATAACGTCAAAAATAGAGGATATTAAACCAGAGAACATTAAACATATAACACTTAGCAACTGTAAAGTTTATTAACTGGATGAGGAAACATGAACACTTGCCTTACAGAGTGAAAGTAGTGACGGCCAGAAACAGTCACCCACAAACAGTGAAAACAACACAAAGAAACTAATATCCCTACAAGGAGACCACGACAAAACATAAGCACAGTATAAGAAAAAACTTTACAAACCAAACAAACACTAAAAATAAACACTAGCCTTGCAGACTATAACCATTCAGAAACATAATAACCCCAAAAACAAGGGATATTAAACCAGAGAACATTAAACATACAACACTTACCAACTGTAAAGATTATTAACTAGATGATGAAAGAGGAACACTTGCCTTGCAAACTAAAAGTAATAACGGCCACAAACAGAAAAACAAGACAAACAAAATAATAACCCTGCAAGGACACGACGAAAAAACATAAGCACAGTATAAAAAAAAAATTTACAAATTAAACAAACTGTAAAATAAACACTTACCTTTGCAAACTAAAACCATTCATAGCCAGAAGTTGAGAAGCGACACCAAGAAAATAGTCACAGCGAGCCAAAAACCTGAGTCGATGACTAAATCCAACGTTACCAAAAAACTTGTAGACCAAAACACTTCACACAACAACAAAACCAAATACATTTTACGATTACCCAGCGGCCATAAACAACGTCGACATTTGTGTGCACGGTCAGACAGGAAAACATTAACACACAGCATCGCTTCAGGAAACGTGTGCACGGAGCGAGGTAACTATGGCAATTGTCTTTGTGGACATGAAGGGTTTTACTCTGCAAGATAAATACCCACTCAAAAAACATGCAGATTAACAACATTAGAATAATGGCATTGATGTGTATAATTGTCACTTTGTGACCAGCTTATTATATAAGGCAGATACCTTCACAGTAATTGGATTATAGTAATATGCTAATCAATGACATATTCTCAAAGTAATCGGATTGTCAAAGTGTTTATGGCTGCCGACTAACCATAACATGCATTTGTCTTTGTTTGTTGTCTTGGGTTTAGTGCTCTGATTTAGTGATTCTAATCTGTCCAGGAATTGTACCGTTCGCTTCATGTTTTGAATGTTTTCTTTTTTATATATATTTAACATTATTGTATTTTTGTTATAGTCATTGTAAAAGATGTAAAAAACTGAACAGTCAACTTGCGAAGTGAAAGCATTTTTACATGTTAGAAAGCAACCAGAGTTAGAAAGCAACCGCTAAACCTAACTCCACTTTTGCAGAAGTTTGCGACCAAATTGCAAGACATTCTAGCGGTTGCCAGAATGTTTCCCTGCCACTGTTCCTCTCGGCATGGTGACGTGACGATTGGCTTTTGGCGTGGTTACATGTTTGGTTGGGGTCACCTCGCTTTGTGCGTGCATTTCCCGAAGCGATGCTATCTTTAATGTTTTCCTGTCTGACCGTGTGCATGAATGTCGATGTTGTTTATGGCCAGTGGTTAACCCTTAAAGTCTGTAACAAAAAACTTCACAAACCCTTTAAACTGTAAAAGTGAGCACATACCTTGTAGAGTGAAAGCATTCACGACCATATATATATATATATATATATATATTAGATTTTCCTAAAATAGTTAGTGTTGCTTATATATATATATATATGCACAGATCCTAAAATAAGTAAAAGTAAACACTTATCTTGCAGAGTGAAAGCATTCACGACCACAAACAATGTGTGTGTGTGTGTGTGTGTGTGTATATATATATATATATATATTAGATTTTATTAAAACAGTTCGTAGTACTTATAGATATAAATACATGTATATATATACATGCATACATATATGTAAATCCATTCTGAAATTTATATATCCACAAAGTCACTAATCATTAACAAGATTACGAAAGAGCAATAACCAAGAGAGAGTAACAAAAAAGTGAACAGTTTTGTTGCAGAGTGGAAGTTTTTTTACATTTTACAGTTCTATTCGACTTAGCAACAACAGTGTAATGTCATTCATGGCTATGCTCTACTGCAGTATACATAGGTTAGCATAAATGACATTACAGTGTTGGATGTTATGAAACGAGAAACCATAAAATGTAAAACTTACAAACAATAAATGGATAGTTGTTTAAAGTGAAATCAAGGATTTGAAAGATTCATCTGTCAAATGAACATGTAAAGAAACAGAGAGTTGCCATTAAGTACTACTATAAGAAAGCATCAGTAGTTAAGCCATAAAACTTTTGAACATTAGTAATGCTATATTTTTCACATTAGTTTGCAGTCTGATAATGTTTTCCTATATATGTCAAATAGTTTAGGTACTGTACATAACCCAACCAATGGTTGTTCCCAAAATTTAAAGTCTTCCACCCACCATCCCCCATGCTACTGTATGCAGCATGATGTATTGAAAGAAAATGTCATGAACTATTTTTTGGACAATAATTTGTTTTGTAGGTTGTATTGTTCCCAACCAAAAGTATTTGTTGGACCCAGGAAATTGGTTTTATCCACCCTCCATCCCCCATGCTGGTAAGACCAACATGTTATACATCTTTTTGTTGAAATGCATCTGATTGATGTCATGTAAAAACTACATCATTGATCCATTTACATAAGTTAGATTCTTCAACTGATTATTTAAAAACAAACTAGAAATTCTATTCATTTGCAGCGCTTTGAATCAGGTTTTTTTCACCCCATACCATACGTGATATGTACGATCTTTTCCATTCTTCGATATTTGCAGTCAATATTTTTTATAATGAGTCAACAAAAAATTCGTTAGGATTTACAAAAAAAATTATGATCTACTTTGAGATAAGCTCTCTTATTCTTTTGTATTCACTTTTTTTAGTAATGCATTTTCATTATGTCATTCCAACAGAAAACAACCACACAAACACAATCAAATTTCTACGATGGATAGAAGATTGAAAGAAATAGAGGACATTAACAGTGTCATTGGAAGGATGTTGCAAGAGAGCAACAAGCTAAAGAGAAATCTCAGAAAGATAATCCATCACTATGAATATAAAATAGGCAACCAATAAATAGAAAACCTCTCTACATCTTGTAGTGGCGTAACAACCATACATAGTATGGAATTATCGCCTCTTCCAATACCAACTACTGAACAATTAACTGATCCACTGGTTATTTTCACATTGGGAGACAAAATATTTAAATGGAATGATAACTAGCTTGGATGGGTTGCCTCAGTAGATCCTCTCTCTCTGTAATTACTCAATCTTTGAAAAGTTATAGTCATATTTTGATTAGCCTTCAAAACAAACAAATTCATCTCATATTTTGATTGATCTTAGATGAGATGAACTAATATTTTGGTAACTCGTTGTCACATATTTAAATCATAGAGTGATACTTTATATTTTTTAAGCTTGTCAGCATATGACCAATTGACCATTTGAACACATGTTTCAATTACACTATGATTGGTTGATTACTGTTTGAAACAAAATCTTTAACTCATATCTTCATTAGTCTATGGTGAGTTGAACTCATTTTTTTGTACTTGATTCTTAAATCTGTAAATCGTAAACTAAGAATTTATATTTTGTTGTTCTTATGCATATATGCCTTTGATCAGTTAAACTCATGTTGTGATTGTATTTTGAAATAAGAAATACAATTCATCATGCTTGTAATTTACTATTAACTGTCGAAATCACAAAAAAACTTTCCACCTTAATGTAGGTACAATTTCCCCATTTTCAATGGGCTTAGTTGACCGCTTAGCTGAACTTACCCAAACTGAAGAACTACTAAATAAAACAACACAAAAATAAAAACTACAATCCTCAATTTGTGTTGGAGACAATTTTTCTATTTAGTAGGATTTTGCTACGTACTTATCAACCACAATGAATTACTCGACCCATTATGGCATTCAATCTATTCTAACAGAATATTTTAAATGTCATAATAGGAACCCAATCAACTTTATTCTGCAAGGCAATATACCAGTCAAGGCGACACAAAATTTATCGTCAGATTGAATCTGAAAGGATTTTGAAACTAACAAACAAGTAATTACCATATCCTTGTGTGTTGTTCTGTTTATCATACGAGCTGTACAATATTCAATTCTTCCAATAAATAGAACTTTTAGGATTAAATAAATTAACTTTCTCTCATAACATGAACTGGCATGTACGCTAAGTTGTGAGATTTGTCTCAAACAAAAAAGGTTTATATCCACAATGACATCTCCAGCAAACACCTCTGAGCCCATTTAGGAGTCCACAATTGACAGTTTGGTAAGATAAATTATCAAACCTTTTCAAAACAAGAAACTTTAATGTTCTTTTTTCACAATATATCTCTCTTTTCCATTCCATCCTTTTCATTACTGCATGCACCCTTATTTCATAGCATAGTCAAAAAATAGATAAATACTCTATAGATAACATAGCTTGATTACATACTCTACTAACACATGCTTTACATTAACAATTAAGCGCATGTATGTCTTGCTTAGCGTTAACATTAAATCCTCTATATTCATATTATTTTTTTGTAGGAAAATACCCAAGACTATGCCCCTACCCCTTTTGCAATTCAATCTATCAATGTTGGGGATGACCTTCCTTCAACATTGCTACAAGTTTTGTCATTTCAGCAAATGCAAAACAATAAAGATGAAACTGACAGATATAAATTAGTGTTATTTGATGGCACATACATGCAATTAGCAATCTTGCCTTCTAAGTATGCTACTCTGATAGATTCAGATATTCTAAAAATAGGCACAATAGTCCAGTTGTCCAGTTATACATGCAGATACATATGGAACACAAGATAGGAAACAAACTATGTTTATTAAATACGATATGTTTCATCTCTATTTAATTATTTTCAAGTATAATCGAAAGTATTTTAAAGAAAAGTCTTTTCTTTTCACAAGACTATTATAATACTTAGTTTGCAAGTAAAACAAAGTGATTGTCCATTCTTTGGTAAACCGTAATACCTGTTCAAAGAAAAACAACTAGAAATAATGTCTGAGGACACACCATCAACATCTAAACGATCTCTTCAATTTTCTACTGAATTGTCATCCCCACAAAGTACAACCTCTGATAACATAAGCTCTATCAAAAGTTTAAATCCATACCAAAATAAATGGGCAATCAAAGGCAGAGTTACTCATAAGCACCCTATTAAGGCATACAACACGGCCACTAAAAATGGGCACGTGTTTAGCTTTGACATTGACAACACCGAGGGCTGTGAGATTAGAGTCACATGTTTTGATGAAATAGCTCAGTTACACTCTAACCGTGTGGAAGTAGGTTCACATTATGTTATTTCAAAGGGATCCATCAAGGAAGCAAACACAAGGTACAACAAACTAAACAACCATTTAGAAATCATCTTGTCTGCTACATCCATATTAAAATGTTGAACCAATAAAGAAGAACCAGATCAACAACACTCTCCTTTCACGCCCATTAGTGAAGTGTTTCAGCTAACCAATAACACGTTAGTTGACATAATTGGTGTTGTTTTATACGTTGGAGATATCATTCCAATACACAGGAAAGATGACAGTCAAACACAGAAATGAGTAGTCAAAATTAATGATCTGTCTGGATCAACAATTGACATCAACCTATGGGGTCCAATGGCAGAACAAAGAGGCCTAGAATTGAAAAACATGTTGACCAGTGATAGTGTTGTTATCCTTGGTTTACATAATGCTCGTGTTGGCTATTTCAATGGAAAGCTTATTAACATAACAACTGCCACAACATTACGTGTCAACCCAACTTTTCCAGAGGCAAAACCTCTAATATTAAGAGGAAAGGACCCTTTGCTTGTTGCAGCCTTTGTTCCAGAAACTATCCACATAGATGGGAAATATAGTAGAATGACTATTTATTCAATCCGCGAGCGGATGAGTATCAAACCAAAAACAATTCAGACTACTTTACTGGTTGTTCTGCATTTTGTAAACGTAACTGATAAAACTTTCTATTATGCAACTTGTCCGCTAATAGTCAATGGAAGGCCTTGCAAAAAAAAAATGTACACAACAAGCTGACGATTCTTGGTTCTGCCCTAGATGTGAAATGACCATGCAAGATTGCAACTATAGTTACCTCTTGCCAGTAAAGTTACAAGATGCAGCACGTACTCTTTGGGACATTGCCTTTGATGACATTGGCATTCGCTTGCTAAATAAAACTGCAAAAGAACTTTGTGCAGTGGAAAATGATGCAACAACAACAGAAACACCTTGCTCAATGATTAACAGGCTTCTGCCACATCCTATTCATTCACACTCCTGGTGTCCACTAACACATACAATTCTGAATCAAAGATGAAAGTCACGGTCAACAAAGTCTCTCCTGTTGACTACAAATCTGAGTGTGATGCACTACTTGCAGAGATTGGTCGCTTGCATACATAGGCTTAGCATTATAAGGCATCTTTCCTAATTATGAAACTTTCTGTTTATAATACAATTATTACATTACATAATTTACATATTTAATAGTTTTACAAATACAAACAATCAGCTTTTATGAACACGTGACTATTTCTATAAATATGTATATGTACATTTCTTACATCTATTTCTTATCTCTTTGAAATTCTTTCCTCATGACATAATCTTTTTTTCACTCATGCTTATTACTCTTGCATGTACTGTTATTATCAGATTTAGTCAATAAATAGATATGTTTATATGTTTATGCACATCTAACTATACAATATTTCAAAATCTTTGAGGAAGCTTGCTCTTGCATTGGACAACACGTTTAACTGCTTATTCTTCTATATTGGTTAATTGCCTTGCATAATAAAATCGCTTTCCTTCAGATTCTTCTCATATATAAGTACTTTCTGGTCACGGTTTCCTCTACAATAACATGTTGAAATTTATCTCAAATTTCCAGTTCTCTATTTCTTTGAAGCATTAATAATTACTCAGGAATAATTTTCTCGAACTATACAGTTTCTACAATCTCAGCATTCTTTCCAATATGTGTTGTACCTTCAATCCTCTTTCTATAGTTTTCTAATGGATGGGGATTACCCTATTTGCAGAAGATTTATACATATATGCACATGTATCTTTTTTTTCTTTTTCTTTTTTCGCATATCTATTTGTAGAACTATACAACACCAGAATTATTCATAGTTATAGAATTTTGTACATGTACATTTGTACTTATATATGTGCATATCTATATAACTAAATCTCATATATTTGATATATATATATATATATATATATATATATATATATATATATATATATATATATATATATATATATATATATATATATATATATATATATATATATATATATATATATATATTTGTAAAGGTATACAAGACTATAATTATTCATAGTTAAAGAATTGTGTGTGTGTGTGTGTGTGTACATACATCTGTATGTATTAGAAATAACTATATCTGTGCATATGTATATTACAATAATGCTTTTGAAAAAGCAAGTCACTAACAACAACAAGTGTAGCCAGAAGAACACTACAAATTCAATTAACAACTTTGCAAAACCCATACATTTCAAATAAACCAGTTTATAAAACCCATACATTTCAAACAAAATCTCAACCTAACATATATACACTAACAAACACAGGATTATATCATTTGACATATATGCACATGTATTATATATGTGCATATCTACGTGTAGAAGTATTCACATACTTCATTTACATGTATATATACATTTGTACATATATGTTCACTAAATTACAACAACAAAACAACACAACAAATCAGTACACATACAAATAAACATAAGAAAACCACTTTACAAAATACATACGTTTCTAAAAATTAGTCAGCCAAACATGTATGTTCTAAGGAAGACGGAGTTATGTACTTTTACATATATACATCCGTATGAATATAAATGGATATGTATATATACAGGCATTCACATAGTTCATTAGTATATATTTATACATGTGCATATATATAACTACATCTATTTGTATGTATAATTATATATATCTATGCATATGCATCTCACAATGATCTCACCATCACAAAACTAATCCCCAAAAACACATAATCATAGATTAGGCAATTTTCAATTTCCATACATTCTTAATACATACTTCAATGTTAACTCTCTTCAGTTATGAAAATTCTGACATACCTCTATTCTCTTCCAAATATTAGATATCTATCGAGTCTTCCATTCAAGAAGTAGATGCTATCAAATTGAAGAGAAAGCAAACCAATAGAACTTACTATGCAAAGAACAGAGACAATATCTCCAAGAAATGACAATTGAGGCGTCATGCACTACAAACACCTGATAATAACTCAGGAAAATTATTACAAACAGAAAGCAATGATCTTGAGCAAACTAATGTGAATCAAACACATTCTACTACTCCTGAACTTGCCCTGGAGACACCTTCATTTCAACATGCATTGTCTAATTTCCGGAAAAGGATTGATATGTTGGAGGTCACAGAGCCATGTACTGTTTGTAAAGAATGTATGTGGGCATGACTATTAAAAAAGTCAATCACGTAGTTGTGTGCATAAGATGTTCTGCTGAAAAAGGCCTCCACCATTTCTCATTATCAAACAATATGGACCCGGGTGAGCAACCTTCTATTTTAAAGTCTCTTTCTCAAGTAGAAGAAATGCTCATAGCAAGGATTGCCCCTGTTTTGCAAGTTATGCATGGAAGGGGAGGGCAATAAAAATATTCTGGTCACACAATTAACTTCCCACAAGATATTTCTAAAATTGCATTAACATTGCCCCGTCAAATTCGGCATTTAGAAATCCTTATTCTTCGTAGAACCAATTTACAAGGATTAAATTATGACTATTACATGAATAGATTTCGCGTCATGGATGCATTGACTTACAAAATAAAACATGATCAATACTACAAAGATGTACTCATTGATCTAGATGCAGTGCACTTATTACCATACCAGAACACTGACATTACAGAGTTATTGCATTCAGTACCTTCACCTCAAGAAGATGTTTTTCAAGATAATCCAACTCTGTCGAACATTAACAATGAAGAACAAATAGTGGAGAACACTTCTTCATTCATTCCACAACTACCATCATCAATACCTGCACTTGATGCCATAAAAACAATCCTACATCTAGATAATACCAACAACAATGTTGTTCCTTGGCCACAAATTAGTACATCGCGTATCAATGAGTACAATATAGAGGGCCTCCTTTCAATGGCATTCCCAACACTCTTCCCTTTTGGAATGGCTTTACCACTACAACAAAGAACAAGGCATGTTCATTTACATGAATATGCTTTGCACCTGATCAAATATTATGATCAAATGCGCTTTAGATATTGTTAGGTCCCGGAGACAACTGAGAGGGGGGGTAAATCAGTTGTCAACTAATTTCAAACCAAAAAACAACTTAACCAACTTAATGCTTAGTACCGGTAAACCAGTTAAGTATGCTGGTAGAAAGTGTTAATAGTTAATAGCTATACCGATAAAGATTAATGCATGAAACATAAACACAAAGTCATCCACAACACATGACACCAATATTTGTACGTGGAAACCCTATAAGGAGAAAAACCACTGTGGGAAACCTTACCCACAATCAAATGATACTACTGTAGATAGTAAGTGTACATAAATGGGGTCTATACATGCAGAAAGGCCAACAACCTAGAGCTCACCGCTCAATCACAAAATGGGAGTCACACTAACTACAGTTGGATGGTTAAATCCAATAAGAATGTGCTGCACAAAATAGCATCTTCATATGCTAGATTCAGTACCGGTGTAATGCTGATATGCTTTCACAAAAACCTAACTTCACCTTCAAGTGATGTCTTCGTGTATAACTCTACTTAATCTCGCATATACCTTCACACAATTCTTTTTCACATTCCACATTCGATCTTATAAATAAGATCTTACATTTATACCATAACCTAAGACCAATTTTAGTAGGTCAGCTCTACAAGATATTACAATAAAAATATTTTACAAACAATATAATATTCGATGCAATAACTGATTGAACATGTCAGCTTAATGCATTTACAACAATAATTAATCATTTCCTTAGCGTGCCATGCTGATCTGAAAAAGATAAACCTGCCGGTGTAACCCTAGGTAACCCTGGACCTATTTGTCGGTAAAAGCAAATATGCAAATATGAATATACCAATGAACAAAACTCCAGGACAAGATGTCCAAACGATGTCTTTGACATTACCAAGTGTTTTCCACATAATTCCGAGTGCCGGTGATCATTATATCCTATCGGTGAACCATATACCAGTAACTGTGCAATAGCTATTTGCTTGCCAAAGTGCTAGTGTTTTAGTAGGTGTTGACATCAATGACAAAACCATACCAAAATACCAACAATCTCCCCCTTTGGCATTGATGGCAACACAAGATGGAAAAACCATCAAAGTGCCAAAACAGAAATGCCAAATACCAATAACCAACAATCTCTAAAAAGATTATAACCAAAATACAGAGAGTAATAGTTTCTCCCAAACAACAATCTCTCCCCCTGGGAGCAACATGTGTTATCCAAAGTTTCTATACCAATCCCTTCAAAAGATAATGTGTTTTTCCATAGATATCTCTCCCCCTTTGAAATCAAATGCCAAAGTTACAATAATACCAAGTTCATATACAAAATACCAACTACTCCCCCTGAGAAGTAGCTTCCTCATCAAAGATCGGAGTAAAAGTTTTGTCTTTTAATTCTGTCGGTTGATGACAATCATCAACTGTCTCAGTCTCTACCGGTGGTGGTATGACTCCAAGCCGATCTCTGAGATATTCAAAAGTCTCCTTAAGCAAAGGTTTTGTGAAAATATCTACAAGTTGTTCTTTAGTATTCACATAAACTAGTTTTATCTCCTTTTCTTCAACTTTTTCCCTTGGAAAATTCAGTTTGATAGAAACATGTTTTGTTTTAGAATGTAGTACTGGATTCTTAGATATATCAATTGCTGCAGTGTTATCACAATATATGGCAATAGGTTCTTTGCATTTTACCTTTATGTCTTTCAACATTTGCTTAAGCCATAGTACCTGTGTACAGTTAGTTGTTGTTGCAACATATTCTGATTCTGTTGTTGATAAAGATGTACAACTCTGTTTCTTACTCAACCAAGAAACTAATCTCTTTCCAAGAAAGAATGCTCCGCCGGTGGTGCTTTTTCTATCAACCACATCTCCTGCCCAATTTGCATCTGTGTATGCACATAATTCAAAGATTTCATCTCTAGGATACCATAATCTAAGATTTATAGTGCCTTGTAAGTACCGGAAAATCCTTTTTACTGTTGATTCATGATTTTCTCTAGGATTACTTTGAAATCTTGAAACAATACATACTGCATTTATAATATCAGGTCTGGTTTGTGTTAAATACAGTAAACCTCCTATCATAGATTTGTATCTAGTTGGATTAACAGGTGTAGATTCATCCCTTTGAGATAATTTGTCATTTGTAGTCATAGGCGTGCTTACCGGTTTAGAGTTCTTCATCCCAAATTTCTTTAGTAACTCTTTTAAATATTTGGATTGACTCAAGAATTTTATTTCTCCAATCATAGGCATTTCAAATTCTTGCTGCATTTTAGTAGGAAATTCCTTACATAAACCATCTTCTCCTCCAAAGATTATATCATTAACAAATACTTCTATAATCAAGATGTCATCATTAGTTATTTTGTAATATAAATTATTGTCTGCATTTCCTTTAGTAAAACCAATCTTTAAAATATACTTATCCAATCTTGCATACCAAGCTCTTGGGGCTTGTTTCAGTTCATACAGAGCTTTCCTTAACCTGCAAACCATATCATTGTCATCTATCAAAGAAAATCCATCAGGTTGTTCAATGTATACTTCCTCTTCAAGATCTCCATTCAAAAATGCACATTTAATATCCATTTGATAAACTTTGTAGTTCTTGTGTGCTGCAAAAGCGAAGAATAATCTGATTGCCTCAATTCTAGCTACCGGTGCAAAGGTTTCATTGTAATCAACTACTTCTTTCTGAGAATATCCCTTACATACTAGTCTTGCTTTATTTTTGAGAACTTTACCATCTTCATAAAGTTTGTTTCTGAATACCCATTTGGTTCCAATTACATTTTTATCTTTAGGTCGGGGAACTAATGTCCAAGTGTTATTTTTCTCAATTTGTTCTAATTCTTCTTCCATAGTTTTAATCCAAAATTTATCTTCACATGCCTCATTAACAGATGATGGTTCTATTTGAGAAATAAGACATACCTCTTCATTTGCCAATCTTCCTCTTGTCATAACTCCTTTAAATTTATTTCCAATTATCTGATCTTCAGAATGATTCAATCTTACATATTGGGGTGTCTTTGTTTGTTGTTGTTCTTCAATTATTGTGGAATCCTTAGATGGTACCGGGGTAATTAGATCTTCATTTTGTACTAGTGGATTTGGTGTAGGTTCATTTGTCACAATTTCTGTTGCCAGTTCAGAGTCTATATACCTTGAAGTGCCTCTGAATTGTTCATCAATTTTTACATTTGTACTCTCAACAATTTTCTGCAATCTCTTGTTAAAACATCTATATGCCTTGCTCTTAGATGAATAACTAAGAAATATTCCTTCATCACTTCTAGGATCAAATTTGCCAATATACTCATCTCTTCTAATATAACATTTACTTCCAAAAATTCTGAATTATTTAAGAGTAGGAGTATTACCAAACCATAGTTCATGAGGGGTCTTACCAGTTTCACCTTTGATGTGAATTTTGTTGAATGTATAGACCGTTGTGCTGACTGCTTCTCTCCAATACACATGTGGTAAATTTGCTTCTGATAACATACTTCTTGCTGCATCCAAGATAGTTTTATTTTTCCTTTCAACAACTCCATTCTGCTGTGGTGTCTGAGGTGCTGATAGCTGTCTTCTGATTCCATTCACTTCACAGAATGTATTAAAGTCCTTAGATGTGAATTTTCCTCCTTGATCTGGTCTTAAACATTTGATTTTCTTACCAGTTTCATTTTCAACCATTGCTTTGAATAGTTTGAACTTTCCAAGTGCTTCTGTTTTTCTCTGAGAAAAGTAACCCAACACATTCTAGAATAGTCATCAATGATTAGCATGAAATATCTATCACCTTATAAGCTTTTAGTTCTAGCTGGACCACATAAATCAGTGTGAATCAAATCAAGAGCATTATTGGATTTTTTTGGAATACTTTTGAAACTAGCTCTAACTTATTTTCCAAATTGACATTCCTTACATATTGTGTTCTGAGGTTTGATAATTTTAGGTAGATCTCTAACTGCCTTAGTAGTACTGATCTTTACCATGCAATCAAAGTTTACATGACAGAGTCTCTTATGCCATAACCAACTTTCATCTATATGTGCAATCAAGCATGTCTTTTCACTATTATTCAAATGAAAGATATCACCTCTAGTCTGAGTACCGGTTGCAATTTCCAAACCAGTTCTATTCATGATTTTGCATTTTCCATTTTTAAATTGTAACTGAAATCCTTTCTCAACTAATTGATCAACACTTAAAAGATTATGCTTCAATCCTTCAAGATAGTAGACATTGTCAGTGTTATGCTTACCATCAAGAGATATTATACCCTTACCTTTGATTGAACAGGCTTTGTCATCTCCAAATCTTACTAAACCTCCATCGTATTCTTGAAAGTTCAAGAATTTATCTTTGTCTCCTATCATATGATGTGAGCATCCTGAGTCAATGATCCATTTATCCTTTACTTCAACTTTAGCTGCTAGGGCTTGTTCTACCGATTGAACAGTAGGTGTTGGTTGATCTTCTGTTATAGCAACAAAAACCCTTCCATTGTCTGTTGGATCCTCATCAGAATCATCAGTCACACCTTCATCAACAATGTAACAAGATTTGTCTTTGTTCTTCTTGAATCTGTATCTCTGATATTTAGGATTAGGCTTGTATGTCCTTCTAGCTTCTTCTCTTAGTCTAGCATGTCTATTAGGGCATCTCGAAGCCATATGACCAATCTTATTGCAGTTAAAACATTTAAAGGGTGCTTTACCTTCATACTTACTTCCAATTGGACCTTTAGGCATTTTCCTTGCAAATAGTGCTTCAAGTTCTTCAAGTTCTTTCCTGCTTTCTTCAAGTTCTCTTGCATAAAAGGCTTTCCAATCAAATTTGTAAAATGATGGAGCAGATGATGTTGATGCTTTAAAGGCTAAATCTGTCTTTATAGTAGCAACAGGACCAAATTCTTCAATTTCAAAAGCTGAAGGTTTCCCAATCAATGTATCCCTAGTTACTGATGTATTAGGCATTGTTCTTAACTCATTTATAGCAGTAACCTTCATTTTATATGCTGGTGGCAATCCTCTTAAGATTTTTGAAACAATTTCATCCTCACTTAAGGTTCCTCCACAACATTTAATACCCAAAACAATTTCATTTACTCTTTCCATAAAAGCAGAAATCCTTTCATCTTCTTCCATTTTTCAGATGTTCATACCTGACCTAGAAGCTTCCAAGTTTTGCAATTTTGACTATGGAATCTCCTTCATTCAGTGTTTCCAAATGATCCCAAATAGCTTTAGCAGTAGACCTATCTGATAATCCCATGATTTGTTGATCTAATAATGCGCTCAAAACTGCTTCTCTTGCTTTGCAATCATTTTCCTCATCTTTAGCCAAGGTAGTTGGGCTGGGCTGACCAGGTACAACAGCAGTGCAACCTTTCTTTGTAACTTCCCAGACGTCTTTGCCAATGCAATTTTGATGTGTGTTCATTCCGATCTTCCATATGCCATAATTGGTTCCATCAAGTTTAGGATTGTCCTTCTTGAAATAATTAGTAGACATTGGATCTCCTCAAGTTGTTAAACTTCTGCAAAAGAGGACTAAGCTCTGATACCAATTGTTAGGTCCCGGAGACAACTGAGAGGGGGGGGTGAATCAGTTGTCAACTAATTTCAAACCGAAAAACAACTTAACCAACTTAATGCTTAATACCGGTAAACCAGTTAAGTATGTCGGTAGACAGTGTTAACAATTAATAGCTATACCAGTAAAGATTAATGCATGAAACATAAACACAAAGTCATCCACAACACATGACACCAATATTTGTACGTGGAAACCCTATAAGGGGAAAAACCATGGTGGGAAACCTTACCCACAATCAGATGATACTACTGCAGATAGTAAGTGTACATAAATGGGGTCTACACATGCAAAAAAGCCAATAGCCTAGAGCTCACTGCTCAATCACAAAATGGGAGTCACACTGACTGCAGTTGGATGGTTAAATCCAATAAGAATGTACTGCATAAAATAGCATCTTCATATGCTGGATTCAGTACCAGTGTAATGCTGATATGCTTTCACAAAAACCTAACTTCTCCTTCAAATGATGTCCTTGTGTATAGCTCTGCTTAATCTCGCATATACCTTCACACAATTCTTTTTCGCATTCCACACTTGATCTTACAAATAAGATCTTACCTTTATACCATAACCTAAGACCAATTTTAGTAGGTCGGCTCTACAAGATATTACAATAAAAACATCTTACAAATAATATAATATTCGATGCAATAACCGAATGAACATGTTAGCTTAATGCATTTATAATAATAATTAATCATTTCCATAGCGTGCCATGCTGATCTGGAAAAGATAAACCTATCGGTGTAACCCTAGGTAACCCTGGACGTATTTGTCGATAAAAGCAAATATGCAAATATGAATATACCAATGATTAATTCATTAAGATAAGATGTCCACACGATGTCTTCGATATTACCAAATGTCTTTCATATCATTTCAAGTGTCGGTGATCATTATATCTTGCCGGTGAACCAAATACCAATAACTGTGCAATAGTTACTTGCTTGCCGATGAATGTTGTTGGATCTCCAAAGTTCTATTATTTTAGTAGGTGTTGACATCAATGACAAAACCATACCAAAATACTCAATGTTGGGAAAATAATCTTCAAGAGTAAAATCAATTGATAACCTACGCATACACCCGACTTTCACCTACCAAATGTACACAAGATTGCAAGGTGCAACATCAACCATTCTACAAAAGAACGAGGAAGACTGTTTGCTAAAGCTTTCACGCACCACAAAAGAAACATACTTGCTGAACAAACAGAATAAGGTATGCATACCACATCTTCATTACATTTTTACATGTTGCATATCTTCTATCAAATGCATCAACCAAAAACAATATTTACACTTTCCAAGATCAACAACACAAATAACATATATTATATTGAGTATGAATTTGAAGAGGCCTCTTAGATGTGCCAAGTCTGCGACAATAGGTGCACCTCTATCATCCATTTGTTCTTCAACTATTTTATTGCTTTCAAAATCTACATTTTCTAATATTTACCAAAATTACTTTTTGATACATTGTTATTTATCGCAGGTTTCAAATGCAACCCAACAAAGAAAGCTACAAAACATGACAACCACCTTAACAAAATGCATGACCACTAAAACTTGTAAGTGCACCAAAATAGCAATTATAGATATTAGCCACTTGTTGAATACATTTACTGTTCAATAACAAAGTCTCAATACAAATTATTTGGCACAGGTTTAAGATTATATACATCAGATGGATATGAAACCATTTACAATATTTTCTCTTTGTCATTAAATTCTTATTTTCAGAAGCAATACATTCATTGAATTTTCTACAATGTAAAATGTATTTGGTTTTGTTGTTGTGCTAACTGTTTTACTTTGCAAGATTTCTGGTAATCTTGCATATTATCGTCGAGTCAGTTTTTTGGCTCGCTTTGACTGTTTTCTTTGTGTCGTTTCTAAGCTTGTGGCCATGAATGGTTTTAGTCTGCAAGGTAAGTGTTTATTTTACAATTTGTTTAATTAGTAAAGTTTTTTAATACTGTGCTTATGTTTTGTCATCGCGTGCTTGCAGGGTTATTACTTTGTTTGTGTTGTTTCATTGTTTATGGGCGTCACTACTTTCACTCTGCAAGGCAACTATTCACTTTTATAGGTATTAGGGTTTGTGAAGGTGTTTGCTCTCTCTGTCTCGGTTATTGCTCTTTTGTCATCAAGTTAAAAAATCCTTACAGTTGGTAAGTGTTGTATGTTTAATGTTCTCTGGTTTAATATCCTCTGTTTTTAGCGTTATCTTGTTTGTGAATGGTTTTACTTTGCAAGGTAAGTGTTTATTTTACTGTCCTTGTAGGTTTATTAGTTTGTTTGTGTTGTTTCACCATCCAACTCACCAATGTAATTAATCATATTCACTGTATATTGTACAGTTCTTCAATACATTGAACAAGTTATCTATCATTAAAATTACTCAATTTAACATAAACTACCTTCTCTCATTACCATCCATTAACATTTTTAGGTTGTCTTGATTGAAGATTTGAGCTTTCGATAAAGAATAACATCCAATTCACCAAGCTCATTACTTTCAAGGTATGTAAACTTTTTCAGATTACATAATGATATTAGATTACTCAATATATCAGACCCACTTCAAAAATTCATGACAGATAAAGTAACTTGTTTTGATAGCACTAAGTCAACTGTAGCACTCATTTACTATTTTCAAGAAATAATTTATATAACATAATTACAACACTTCTTAAATCAAATGTGATTATTGATCTAAAAAACTTATCTGCAGGAAAACCTCTCCCAGAACACTAAAAAAACTGACTAATTTTATCTTGTGGATGATTGGTGAGATTGCCATTGTGCCATGTCACATTCCAGAAGGTATTAATTTGCTAAAAATTACTTCATTATAAATTTTGATCAAATTATTGCATTTAAAAAAAAAAAATTTAACTTCACCAGTTCTGTAAGCTTTGTGAATCTAACTTATGTAAATGGATCAATGATGCAGGTTTTACATGACATAAATCGGATGCATTTCAACAAAAGGCTATATAAAATGCTGGTCTTACCAGCATGGGGGATGGAGGGTGGATAACAACAATTTTCTAGGTCCAACAAATACTTTTGGTTGGGAACAATATAGCCTACAAAACAAATAATTGTCAAAAAAACTATTCATGAAATTTTCTTTCATTACATCATGTTGCGTACAACAGCATGTGGGATGGTGGGTGGAATACTTTAAATTTTGGGAACAACCATTGGTTGGGTTATGTACAGTACCTACACTATTTAACATATATACAAAAACATTTTTAATGTGGAAAATATTGTTTCTTCACATGTTCATTTGACACATGAATATTTCAAAATCGTTGATTTCACTTTAAAGAACTATCCATTTATTGTTTGTAACTTTTCTAAGCAAGTATATTTCAAATTGATTAATACTTCTATAACATGAATCTAAATCCAGATATCTCTCGATGTACAAAACTCTGATTAATCTAATGACATAATGCCTTTACAATCAGACCTATCGACCTCCTGTTGCAGGCACTTCCTCTGCAACTGCTAGTTTAATATGTGTCCCTCGACTAGAAAGGAAATAAAGACTTTTGTGATAGAAAAATTTCACAAGCATGTGTGGGGTAAAGGACTAGGGAGAAAGGAGGAATATTATATTAATGAGTTCAATTCCACTCTTGATCACCATCAAAAAGCATATATAAGAGCTAATATTCCATGGAGAGTCAAAATTCTCATTGCTCAATTAAGAACTAACTCTCATCAACTTTGTTGTGAGACCAGGCATTGGAAAACACCTAAAGAAGTTTGGGAAGAAAGAATATGTATTTTTTATACTTCTGGGCATGTGGAAACCGAAAGGCATTTCATTCTAAAATGTGATGCCTTCAAGGACAATAGGGACAGTTATAGGGATACTTTGACAACTGGCTCTTGGTATAATTTTTTCAACGAGGGGTTTGTTGAGAAGATGGGGGCACTCATCATCACTTTGCATAAAAAGAGGATGGAACTGCAAAAGTGGGTTTGATCTTGTGATTGGTCCCATGGGCTATTTTAGCCTCATGGACGTTAAAATTTCTTCTTCTTCTTTTATGGTTACATTGCAAATTTGTTTGTTAACCTGGGTTTAGATTTTAACGACAACGCTTACAATAAATTTGAGCTCATCCAAATAGCATAGAATACAGTAAATATTAACACCTTAATTAAGATTAAGATGAGAAAGTAAATATTAAGATTAAGATGAGAAAGTAAATATTAACAATTACGCAAAAGGTGTCTCCTTACATGAAATGAAATTACGGGGAAGGTGTCTCCTTACATGAAATGGAAAAGCTATTTTTTAAAATCAATAGCTCATAATTCACAAAAGCAATGCAAGATGATTGAAAGCTTTTAGTGTGTTGATCAGTATGTCTGACACGTGACAAATTTATCGTCGTGATTTTATGGACGCTTTTCTATTTCTTACTGTCACTTCTCTTACGGTGCAAGGAAAAAGTGTGAACACTACCCATTCACGCAGTTTTGTACCTTTCAACAAATGTATTGAGTAAAAAAACTTACGCAGCTTAAAACATAGAGAGCAATCAAATGGTTTGTTAATTTGTACATGGTAGGTATCATCCTCTCTCATTGGCCAAAGAGTTAATTTTGCAAGCTCCGTTGATTTTCTTGGTACTGGACTAGTACGCAGTATCAACCCACTTGCCAAGTCATGTAAAGCAAATCAAGTTGAAATTTACAAATTTCCTAGCATCCTTAGATTATTATGGTAGTGAGAGGGACATTGCGGTAATTTAAATTTTAGATTATATAGTATGCATTGTATTATATTATATTTAAATATGTTGCTTTAATTTGTTGTTTATTATTAATTAATATATTATTTCCAACATGTTTGACAGTCATAGCCTAAATCCATGCTGACCTTACACAGTCTTTCATTTTCATTGGGTACATATTTAATATCCTGGAGAATTTTTCATCAGATTTCATTATCATCATTAAAGTTAATATTTAGTTAGCAAATGCGCCCCATCTATGGTCCACACTAATCATTGCAAAAGGAAACGAAAGGACTCATTAGTGTTCACCCCACATTTTAATTTTTGCCCAAGATGCAGAGTATCATTTGTGGATTACAGAGGACAATATTTTGATACACACAGACAACTTTTATTCATTCATAATAATTTATATTTGTTTTCAATAGGTTTTATTATAGAATTGTAAATATTTAGTAATAATATAAATTCTTATATATAATGATATTGTAATTATATTATATATAATTTAGTTTATATTATATATTGTATTATACTTATATTTTTTAATTTTAAATAAAAATAAATAAATATAGTCAAAATGTACAAGTATCACATTCAAATGTGAATGGGAATTTAAGACAAGATTCTTACTAGTATAGTTAGGTAACACTGTTTAGGAATGAAAAGTCATCAAAATAATGATCATACACCTCATCAAAATCCAATTTACTTGTATCTTATAAATGAAGCAAGAGAGATGATACATGATCCTTTACGTATTATTTTGTATATTTCTCTCTAGTTGCTAGTATATCATCTTTGTCACATTATTACGTAGACTTTAAATTTGAAGAATGACGTTTTTGCTTCCTACAACTAATATGCATTAACATTATTTGATAGGATGCACCCAATTCATGTTGGAATTTAATTCTGAAGAAAATTAGTTGTTATAGGTTTAACTTGTCCATGTCACCTTCTTTCTCTTACTCATGCTCCCTCTATCTCTATCACCCTATCTCTCTCTTTGCTTCTCTATCTATATTTCAATATCTCTACCTCTCTTTCTCATTTACTCCGCCTATGCTACTCTATACACACACACACACACACACACACACACACACAGATATATATACACTATCACTTTCTATCCATAGATCTCCTAGCTCCATATCCCTCCCTCTATCTCTCTCACCACCCCTCTTTATCCCTCCATATCTCGCTCTATCTATATCACTCCCTCCCTCTCTCATCCACTCCATCTCTCCTACACTATACCCTATCTATTTATTCTTACCCCCGCTCTCTATTTCCCTTCACCTCTCTATCTCTTTCTATCCATATTTTTATCTACCTCTATCTCCCTATCCCTTTCTATCTCTCTATATCACCCACTATCTATATATCTCTCTCTTTGTCTCTCACGCTCTATATATTGGCCTACATCTCCCTCTTTCTCTCTCACTCTCTCCATATTGGATTACATCTCCCTCTTTCTCTTCGTCCTCTCTCTCCACTACCTATCTTTCTATGTATCACTCTCTCTTTATCTTCCCATATATCTCTTTTTATGTCTCCCTCGATTTATCTCACCCTCTCCAACTCACTTTATTTGTCTCTATCACTCTATCTCTCTCTACCTCTAATCCTCTACATCTCTCTTTCTATTTTCCCTCTCTATCTTCCCCCTATCTTCATCTCTACATCTATCTTCCTCTCTTCCCTTCTTTCTCTAGGCATATCTCCATATCTCCCTCCCTCCCCCTCTTCCATATTTATCTCTCACTCTCCATCTCCATCTCCATCTCTATCCAAGTACCTCTATCTATATCTCCTTAGCCCTCTCTCTTGATCTTACCCCTATATTTATCTCTCCTTCCATCCCTATCTCTACCTCACTCTCACTCTCTCTCCTTGTTGCAAACATAACATGATCTTGTTCATAATGGAGCCTAATAAAAAATAAATATTAGATTTTTAAAAAAATTGTAATTTAATTTTTATCTTATTTTTTATTTTTATTGTATTTGTTATGTTTTAGTGTATTAATCTTCATTAATAATGTTATGATATGTAAACAATGTCATAATGGTTAAGTAATGTAATTTTATTTCGATATTCATTATTTAAAAAATATTTTAAAAAGTTTAAAAGGAAAGAAAATAAAATAATTTTAAAATCTAGACTATAATGAAACCAAGACAATATTGTGAAAAGCAATGCCAAATTCTGCTCATGTAAATTAATTGGATGTATAATTGTAAATTTACGTATTTCTTTGTTCACTCCAAATAAATTTGGAAAGTGTTTACGAAATAATATTACATCCTCTTTCTAAACTACATCCTATGTATATGGGTACATCTGCTCAATATATTTGTTAATTGAAGCATAATAGTAGAATTTGTATAGTTTGTCATCACGAGATTTCGTGATTATGTTCAATTTGGACTTTAGAAATATTACTTGTATAAATGAAATTGTGCCATAATAATTAAATTAATATACATATATGTTATTCTTATATTTGCAACAGAACCTCATCTAATGTTATATTAAAATACATTTATATTTTACTTTTAATTTCCTATTAGCATATCCCTTGAACCTCCTATAGGTACAAGTGCTAGTAATATTTCCATCCATCCTCTAGGTGATCCACGAACCTAATAAATTCATTCGCTATTTTTTATTTTATAAAATTTAATTGGTTGTTTGGCATGGGTTTCATGAGGACTTAAGCTTCTATTTTTAAGGAAGAGGTGGTTTCATGAAGAAATAATTTTTTTGCTATAGGGTTATTTGGAATCTTTTCCTAAAAATAGGAGCCTCTAGTTTTAGGCCTTCAAATTTAAGCAAGTGAAAATGGAGTGGGGCTAGAAATTGCCCCTTAGCTTATGAATATTTATCCACTTGTCAATCATGTGAATTTTAAAGGAAAAACTAACTTTAATTACCACCAACTTGTTTAGATTTGGGAGTTTAAACTTAAGTTAATGGGACATGCATCCTTAAATTTAGGAGCTTAAACTTTTAAGTTGAACTAGAGTACAAAATTCATGGAACCACCAGCTTTAAATATTTCTAAAAAATCTCAGCAGTTCTGGAATTATTTTTTAGGCAGCCCTCCTCCATGGGACCCCAGCCTAAGAAAATCGCCAATCCTTATCCAACAATAATTAATGGGTATCTGAATGGAAATGATAATTGGAAGGTGAGTTTAAAAATTAATGATTATGTGGATCTTCAAAGTTTATGACAACATGCTCGCCAGTTCATTCATTTCTATAGAGCACTTTTTCTCACTTATAGATTATTATTCGTTTCTATTTGAATGATGTTGATTGATTCAAGAATAGATGATTAGATTTCAATATTTATCAAATGGATATATGTGGGGTAGCAATACTTATCCTCTTAAATGCAACATGCATGAAAATCTAGGCTTTTGTAATTGTGTAGCACTTGTCCATACTTCTTAAGTGTGTGGATGGTGGACCCAAATTCTATTCCAAAACAAGGGACACAAATGTGTCAAATTCTTGGAGAGAGAGAGAGAGAGAGAGAGAGAGAGAGAGAGAGAGAGAGAGAGAGAGAGAGAGAGGGGGGGGGGTAAAGATATAGGAGGTGATATATAGAGAAAGGTAGATATGTATAAAGAGAGGGAGAGAGAAAGAGACATAGAGGATGGGTGGAGTGAATAAGAGAGATATGTAGATAATTAGATATAGATAGAGAGAGGGGGGGGGGGAGATTTCAAGAAAGAGATAGAAGGGGAAAGAGTATGAAAATAAAGATAGATGTAGAGATAGGGAGAGAGAAACAAAGAGTTTGTGTGTTAGTGAGTATTATTAATTATAAAATAATTCGAAATATATTTGTTAATTGCAAATAACATCATAAATATTTGCATAAAAAAAACTAAAGAGGAACAAATAAATATTTAAAAAGAGTTGAAAAGGATATGTATTTAATTAAAGAATGTGAATAAATAATACAAATAGTTTATTTAATATTTTAATTAATATTATATGTAAAACTTATATTATATAGTAATTTTATATTATATTATTTTTATTTAATAATGTAATAAATATAAATCTTATTTATATAAAACACAAATAAATATTAAAGATATAAATATCTAGCATAAAATATAATATTAAATAAAAAATACATTTAATAGTTAACAATATATCAAAATATTATATAACAATAAATTGAATTTATTTAGATTATTATATAATATATAATAATAAAATATAATTTTTTTAAATTATATATATAATTAAATAATAAATATAAATAAATAATATATATAAACTATTTAATATTTTAATTAATATTATTTGTAAAAATTATGTCATGTATATTTTATATATATAACGGTAAGGGGTCGAAGCTATTAATGCTTTTGATTGGAGCTATGAACTAGTGAGACCACATCTTTTAGGGACCTCATCCTCATAGATGATTTTTGCCATTGCACGTGTGCGTGCATGGCATCTCCACCTTATCAATTATCTCTTGATCATTGTGCACAGTTATCTCCTTATCTCTCCATGATGGCAATGCCCTCTCCTTGTAACTCTCGTCCATCGCACATTGCTTCTACTAGTGGTTCCCTCCACATCATCGTTTGTGTCTCCATGTTGTTAGTGTGTACCTTGTTGGGGGTGCCTACGGGATGAAAGGCATGAGTTTTGAACTTGTAATCACCCTATCAACAAGGCTCTTGACTTACTATTACGTTGCAGGGTCATCCCCATATATCAATTATATATTATATTATTTCTATTTAATAATTTTACAAGATAATATAGTTTTCATACGACAAAAGAAAAGATGGACCACTTTATATGCGTACTTTTGGTATATGCATACTTTTTATATATGTGTTTTTGTAACTAAATTTGTCACAAAATTTAAAGCATTACAACTTTTTTATATTACCTTTTTTAATAGTTAAATTGTTTAATCTACACTCAAGAATTAAATTGGTGTATAACTAATATTATAAAAAACAAATTTATAATTGATCATGTTGTTTGATAAAATTGCATAAATTTATTTAATTGAATATTCTTTATCATTTCAAAGAAAAAAAAAATCTTATAAAACTTATTATAAAACAATTTTGATTTATTAATGAAAATAATAGACCATGAATTTTTTTCATATGATCGTAGAACTCTTGTCCACAACAAATTTTTGACCTATAATTTGTAGAGAATTAAAAAAATTGCAATTATTAAATACTAGCACAAAACATTAAATTGATCCAAAAGTTATTTAGTTGGCTCAAGGTAGAAGGGTAAATGGGCCAATCAAGCAAATTTTAATTTTAATTTTGACTTGGAAGGGACAAGTTTATGATTGCAAGGTCACCTTTACATACTTGTCTTGGACTAAAATTACAAAAAATATCAAATAATAAATGTTGTTATGAAAGTAGGCACATATATGTGATAAATATACGTATATAAGACTTTGTAAATAAATAAAATAGAACTAAACGTATAAAACTAGGTATATATTTATTACATAAAAAGATTCACATAATATTATACAAATTATCACTCAAAAACATATAAATATTAAATATACAAATCTTATTAAAATAATAATATATACAACATACTTTTTTTCATAAAAAAGGCAAATTTACTTATATAAACATTAGGTGAAGACTAAAGTAGAAGGCCCTTGAATTGTAATTGTACATATAATTTACCGATGCATGTCAATTGACTTCCATACCAAATGCCCCAAATAAGTCCATAATAAACTATTAAAATAAACATTTTTATATAATAACCCTTCAATTTAACATTTTTATATAATACCTCTTCAATTTACCTCGATGTACACTATTAAAGGCCAACCTAGTATGACATTCATTTTTTAGGGGAATTAGGAAAGCTATTTATGGAAAGTGTACATCTAATGTGAAATTTAGAATTGAGGTGAAAGCATTTCATAATCAATTAAGTCATTCTTCCACTATCATCTATATTTTATTTTTTTAAATAATCAAATTATAGAATTGTGAAAATTTATATTTTTTTATGTAGGATTCAATATTAAATTATATATATATAAATAAAATTTTTAAAAAAAATTAATAGAAAAATATATTTATTTTTATATCAATATATTATAATAATATGAAGAATATATTTAAATTAAGTCATGAGTAGGCAATCTAGTCAATCAAAGTCAATCAAAGTTTAAATTTAGTCCAATGAGTGAAAGATTTTGAATCTTGATGGATGGTGTAATAAAAAGTATACAATCATCCTTATCAATTGAATTCTACATATTAAACTACAACAATTCAATGTCATTTTCATTTTCATTTTTATTTTTTTACAATAATAAAGCTCAACACAACAAGAAATACACTACATTTTTAACGTAATTTAAACATAATAATCATCACCTTTAAAAATTAATTATTATTAATATTTTATAAATCAATTCTTTCTTTATATTAATGTAAAGAATTAATTTACATTCAACAATATTGTTAGAGTTGAAATTGGGTTATGGTACAATCAGGATTAGGGGTAGGGATAGAATTCAATTAGGGTTGAATTTGAGTTAGAGTTTAGCAAGGGCTAGGGTTGAAATTGGATTAGGTTTCAAATAGGGCTAGGATTTTGTTACAATTAAGATCAAGATTATGACTCAAATAGTCTTAGAGGTATGGTTAGGGTTAAGGATTAATTAGAGTTAAAGTTAGAGTTTAATTACGATTAGTGACAACTTAGGGTTATAGTTCACTATATAATATAGTTAGGCTTTGAGGTAATATTAGGGTTCAATTAAGGTTTAATTGTGGTTCAATTTAGTTTAATGTTAACGCTTAATTTGGTTTCTAGGGTTAGGACTCAATCATGTTTAATGTTCGATTAGGTTTAGCATTAGGGTTTGATCTAGTTTGGGGTTAGGGTTCAATTTGATGTATTGTTACATTTATTGTTTAATTTGGTTTAGTGCTAGTGTTAGGATTAACAATTTATTTAATGATTAGGATTTAATTCAGTTTAGTGTTCGATTTGGTTTAGGGTTAAGGTTTAATTCAGGTTTTGGTTTAGTGCTAGTGTTAAGGTTTGAATAAATTTATGGTGAGGATTCAATTTTATTTAGTGTTAGAGTGAGGATTAGATATAGAATTATACTAGTGTTGGGATTCAAAAATTTAGCTTAATTTAATAAGGCTCGGGGTGTAATTTGGTTTACTATTCAATCAAGTTTAGGGTTAGCATTTAGTTTTGTGTACTCTTCAATTAGGTTTAGGGTTAGGGTTCAATTTGGTTTATTAGTAAGGATTATGGTTGAATTTAGTTTAGTGTTAGGGTTAGGGTTAAATTTGGCTTATGGTTAGGGTTAAATTTGGCTTATGGTTAGGGTTTAATTTGCTATAGCGTTAAGATTATGATACAATTTGGTTTAGTGTTAGAGTTTAATTTGGTTTAATGTTCAATTAGAATTAGGGATATGGTTCAACTTGGTTTAGGGTTATGTTTATGATTTAATTTTGTTTAGATTTAGTGTTCAATTTTGTTAGTGTTAGGGTTGAGGTTTCAATTTCGTTTAGGGTTTCAATTTTATTTCATTGAATATTAATTAGGTTTATAGTGAGGGTTCAATTTAAATTATTATTAGAGTTATAGTTTGATTTAGATTAGTGTTATTTTTTAAAATTAGAATTAAATTTTATTTATAGTTAGGACTACCATTTCTTTCAATTTAAGGTTAGAGTTATGGTTCAATTTGGTTTAGGGCTATGATTGGGGTTAGTTATGGTATAATTTGATTTAGAGATAAATTTAGTATAGGGTTAGGGTTAGTGTTTAATGTTTAATTAGGTTTAAGGTTCAACTTGGCTTAGGGTTATGTTCAACATTTAGTTTGGTTTAGGGTTAAAATAAGAGTTAGGGCTCAATTTGGTTTAGGATTAGGGTTAAGGTTAAATTTGGTTTAATGTTAAATTAGGCTTAATATTATGGCTGAATTTGGTTTAGTGTTAGTTAGTATTTGATATGGTTCAGTTTTAGAGGTCAGTATGGTTTAGTATCAATGTTAGGACCTATAATCTAGTTAAGAAGTAGAGTTCAATCTAGTTTAGTGTTAAATTATGTTTAGGTTTAGGGTTTAATTTGGTTTAAGGATAGCATTGTTATTCAATTTGGTTTAGGATTATGATTCATTATGGTTTATTGTTAGGGTTATGATTCAATTTGGTTTACCAGTTAGGGTTAGGGTTAAATTTGGTTTCAACTTAGGGTTTAATTAGTTATAGTATTATGATTTAATTTTATTTAGGGTTAGGGTTCAATTTTGTTTAGTGATAGGGTTAAGGTACAATTTAGATTAGGATAATTAGAGTACTATTAGGGCTCAATTTGGATTTTTTAGAATTAGGGTTCAATTTGGTTTAGGTTTCTCATTTAATTTGGTTGAATAATCAATCAGCTTTAGTGTTAGGGTTCTATTTGGTTTCAAGTTAGGGTTCAATTTGATTTATTATAAGAGTTAGGGTTTAATTTGGTTTGATGTTATATTCAAGATTTTAAATTTATTTAAGGGGTTAGAATTACATTTTCTTTACAGTTAGGGTACTAATTTTTTTTCTATATAAAACCTAGTTATAGGCTCCAGCAACCAAGAACAAAACCTGGCCAACAAACCTCTATACAAAAGAAATACACATCCTGAACATCGTTAACACAACCAACACTACCAAGGATCAACCCAAAGGCATCCAACTAACTATCTGGGGGGTGAGCCTTGATATCATCTTGAACCAATAGATGGATATCAATGGGATAATCAAACCACCAAACCTTTGCATTCTCACCTGAATGAGAGAACAAACCCACACCATAATTAGCAACCCAATCAGCAGCACTGTTACCTGAATGCTTTGTGTGGGAGCACTTGTGGCTTTCAAAAGATTGCAAACAAGAACAAATCTTCCTCATAATGGCCTCAAGACACCAACATTTGTATTTCCTACCATTCACAGCTTCAATGGCCATCATCGAATCCCCTTCCACCCATAATTTATTCCAGCCTTTACACTTTGCCAGTTCAAGTCCTTTAAGAAAAGTACCAGCTTCCGCTCCATTGTTAGTCTTCGTTCCATAATCTAACGCATAAAGACCCACCATTTGACCCAACTCATTTCTAAACACCCCACCATAGCAAGCCTCTCCAAGATTCCCTTTAGTCGCCCCATCAAAATTTAGCTTGATCCACCCAGCATCAGGTGAGACCCAACTTGCCTTCGACTTCTTCACCTTCCCTTTCTGAATAACTCTCCCCAACCCTTTAAACCTTGGCCATGCATCACCATAAAGAATCTCTTCCTGCATAATACCACCAATTTTGTCCCTCCAAACCTCCCCCAACTTAGCCAATGCACTTTCGATTCTGTCCCAAACACTATCCAGAACCAACTCATGCTCTTGAAACACCCTCCTATTACGTTCCAACGAAATATTCCACAAGATCAGAGCAGGAGAAGCCCTCTAAACAAACTGTAACCCAGGACTCTTAATCTTCAAGTGTTAGGCTTCTATTAATTCATGGATGTTTTGTGTAGAAACCCATGCCAGGTTCCAATGCTGAAGGAATCGGGACCAAAGTTGTCAAGTGAATGAGCACTGTAAGAACATGTGGTCATTGTTCTCTTCCTCTTCCTTACACATGATGCATCTAGAAGGACCATCTTTCCCAACCTTCTGTAACCTATCCCAAGTCAGGGCTCTGTGTCTCCAAACAATCCACATGAATGAATTGGATTTTGGTAAACCATACTTTTACTTATAAGCTTCTTTGACAAAGAGAATTTTGCTGCCACAAAAGCCCCAGACATATATATCTTCCTCCCTATCAGCTAGGATAGGCCAACGCTCCAACATCCTTTGTATTTTGTTGCACGCTATCGTAAGTTCAACCACTGGGGCATCGAGATTCCTCCAAATTTGTGATCTGTTTTGACTCACCATGTAATCACAAACTTTTTCCCCAATCACCTCTTCAAAATGATCAACTAAAGGCCTAAAGTTGGCCATATCCCTTACAGCCTTTTCAGCCAACCACGAGTCATACCAAAATCTAATCTTAAAACCATTACCCAGTTTCCATATAACCTTAGTCTTAATGATGCCTACACATGACCTGAGAAAATTCCATACACTAGAACCAATCGGGAGATCTTTTGTAAATAATTTATCTTTGCAATTACCAAGATACTTAGTGTCATATGCTAAAATTCATTAAATGTAATATTAACTAGGAATGAAAGGGAAATCACGAATCCCTATCCTAATTAGAATTCAAACAAACAAACAATAGAATAACACAGAAGAAAGAAACAGGAATATAAAGTGTATCAATAAAAAATCCCCTATTTCAAGATTGCATATAGCTTCCATTGCTCTTCTCCTCTTTGTGGTATGGTGGCTCTCAGATATCGCATTGGCAACCTGCAAATGACACAAAGATTCAAAGTTTGTGATTGTTGAAAATGGAGATTGACTGCTCAATTTATAGATTATTGGAGAAGATTAATTGAAAGGTGGAACAGATTGATCAAGAGGTAGAACTCAGGTGAGCTCACATGCTGATTGATAGTTGAACTGCTGATTTGGAGGTGAAACAAAATAGATTGAATAGATTAATTGAGTCAATTGATTGAGAAAATGTTGACTGGGGGATGAAAAATAATGATTGGAGGAAATAAAGAGGAGGAGATAGTTAACTGATTGAAAGTTGATTGAGAGCTTTATTTAGAAAAAGCTAACTAAAAGATAGAAATAGGTATTGAAGAGATAATTGAATTAATTAATTAATTGATTGAATTAATTAATTTAGCACGTGCTTGCACTTTGACTTAGATTTTCAATTTAATCTTTGCATGAGATTTTAATTCAAACATTGAATTTATTTTTGATTCAATTTAGTATTTGAATATATTTAGAATTTGACTTTGATTTTCAATTTGATTTTTGAAATCATGTACATGTATTTGAAATTAGAAGAGTAATTTAGAAGAATTAGTTAATTAAATAATTTAAAGAAACTATTTAATTATTTAGAAATGGACTTTAATTAAATAATAAAGATTATTTAATTTAAAGGATTAAAATCATAATTAATTAAATAATAAATATTTAATTAATATTTAGAAGAGGGTTAATGATTAGATGATTAGAGATAGAAATTGAGAATTAATTTATTTGAATAATAAAGATTATATAAATAGAGAAATTAATCAGAATTAATTAAATAATAAATATTTAATTAACATTAGAAAATGGTTAAATGAATAAATGATGATATAATTGAATTTGGAATAATTAGTAAGATGATGAGGAAATATGAAATTAGAAGAATAAGATTAATTAACTTAATTAAAGAATTAAAGAATTATTTAATCAATTAGAGGAATAATTAGTACATGATCAATGAGACATTTTTAGGTGTCTACACTTAGCTTGCATAATTTTGCTCCAAGTGCGATGGCTCTCTTCATGTACTCTCCACATTAGCCTCACCCATAAAACTCGGTTCATACTGACGCAATTTCTAATGCCCAACCCACCCAAACGAATAGGTTTGCAAACCTCATTCCACTTGACCAAATTGTATTTGGAAGAGCCCTCACTGCCACCCCACAAAAAGGTACAGTGTACTGCCTCCAAAATCTTCGCAATTTTATCAGGAATTTGGAACTCCACCATGGTACAAATTGGGATAGTAGCCAAAGATGCCTTTATAATGAGGATTCTTCCAGAAAAAGACAACCATCGCTCCTTCCATGATGCTAATCTTTCCTGCACTCTATCCACAACAATGTTCCAATCATTTATAGTCAATCGTTGAGCAACAAGAGGCATTCCCAAGTAATTTATTGGTAACTTGTCCACCTCAAAACCTAGTATTCGCAGAACTTCCAATTTCTCCAAACAATTATCCTTTAGAAAAAAGATTCTTGATTTATCTCGGTTCACCAATGATAACTCTGATGCCAATTGTTAATAAGATGAGAGGGGGGAGTGAATCATACAAACTTAATCTTTAATATATTCAACAGATTCAACCTCGGTAGCTTTAACAGATATATGTTACCAAAACTATAAAACATGCAAACTTAAGAACACATAATCATAACAACACTCATAACACCAGATTTAATGTGGAAACCCAAATAGGGAAAAACCACTATGGGATTTCGGACCCACTAAGAAATATACTCTTCTAGAGTATGCTCGGTTAAAAGCAAATCTTGTTAAAGATTACAAACACATTGCTAGATGTGACCCAGTTAAGGGATTTCCCTCAGATCTATTAGGATCTTCACCTTGTTAGAGGTGACCTTGTTAAAGGGTTTCAAACACTCAATCAGAATGTCACCTTGCTAGAGGATTTACAAATAAGACTGTTAAGTCCACTCGGTTAAGAGATTTTCTATCACTTACAAATAAATAATAGTAATGAGTATGTCTGCAACTTTGCATCTAAAATGCTAAAGCACATTCTTATTTTCTCAATACAATCTAGTCATAGGACTTATCTTGTCCCTCTGTTGGGCTCCTTGCTCTGTTATTCAAATAGGTCTTCAAGATTTTGTGCTTGGTAATCACTATGTAGCATCCCTGTGCTTACACTTGCCCGCATGCCTTGTTTATCAACAGTTCCTTATTTATAAACAATTTGCTAACCGCTTAATCTTTTTGATAACATTTCTCATGATCAATCATAGCCATCAGATCTTCAATCTTGACCAGGTTCAATGTATCCTTCAATCGGAAAACATTTTACCTTGCCTTGGAACTTGCATACATTTCTTGGAACTTGTGTTAGGGTATTGCGGTTCAATCTGAGCTGTAGATCTTCTTGCCGATCTTCCATTTCTATAGATCCTTAACAAACTTTATACACGTTGTATCAATCATTTAATCATAACCAGCTCATTAGCTTCCATCATTAAATAATGCATGTATACATCCAATGCATTCTGTTATTACTTGGTTGCAACTCGGTAAATACTAAAATTCACTCAGTAGACATTCCGCCTTCATTAACCGATAGCGATAACCTTAGGGTTTACCGACTAGGTTCCTTAGGGTTTACCGACTAGGTTCCTTGCTCGGTAACATAATATAGTATTAACCCTACAAACAATAGCATATGTAGGATATCAAAACAATCTAAACAATATGATCTCATCATTGTCTAACTCGGTAATAGTTTCCCATTGAATAACTTATTCCTCCCCTTATTCATCTCATTCTTTCTGTGTCTTTTATCGACATCTTAATTCTCTTCAAAACATACTTCTTAAGATATGGCAACATCATACTAAATCAGAAAATCAATTTCTTGACAACAATGAAAAAATAATATTGTGAAGATAGTAAACATCCTTAATCAGTTATATCCATAATTATCAACAACCTTCTCAATATCCTAATTGAAATGCCAACAATCTCTTATTGTCTGTTATAATGCCAACAATCTCCCCCTTCGGCATTGATGGCAAAACCAATTGATTTGACCTAAAATATTCGAATTCAGATTGTTGTGATTGTGAGTGCTCATATTGATGAAATGCTCTCCCCCTGTCATTAGTCTTCTCCCCCAAACATTAGTCTTCTCCCCCTTTGACAACAATGCCAAAAGAAAACTAATACATAAGTTCTTCCTGTGTGAAGTAATTCCTTTGCTGTTCAGTATCAACTCAGTCTCGGTTAGAGAATTTTATCTTCAATTCCTATTCCCTATTTTTGTTTCCTGCACACCTTTAGAAAACATCCTAAAGTGTGTAAATCAACATTAACTCCGAAAAGATATTCTTTAGAGTCATTGAATTAATGCTTTTACTGAACTCAGTTAGTGAGTAGAAGATAGGGGTAGGACCCCTAACTTACTTTTGAGATACTCAAAAGTGTCCCTTGGTAGTGGCTTGGTGAAAATATCTGCTATTTGTTCCTTTGAACTAATATACTCCAACACCACTTTCTTCTCTTGAATTTCTTTTCTAAGATAATGATATTTGATAGAGATGTGCTTTGTCTTAGAGTGCATAACAGGATTCTTTGAAATGTTAATGGCACTAGTATTATCACATAATATAGTTGTAGACACCCAAAATTGTCCAGTCTAAATAAATAAATTTTATTTATTTAATTATCTAAGCCTAATTCTTCTATTAATTAAATAAATCTTTATTTATTTAATTAATTCATTTATCCTCTTCTAGCCTTATTTCTCATTTAAATAAATACATTTATTTATTTAAATTATCATTTTCCTAAATTAAATAAATATCTTATTTATTTAATTGATCCCACTTTTTCTATTAATTAAATAAATCTTTATTTATTTAATTAATTCATTAACCTTTTCCACCTATGACACATGTTATTCATCTCTTAATTCATACACTACCTACCCCTTTCATTATTTTATTATTTCTTTTACCTACCCTCTAATCATAGCCGACCTCCTTTTACACCTCTCAATCTTATCCCTCCATTTCATATAGTGTCTTCTATAAAAGGAGATGCTTCCTTCATTATCAAACCCTAACTCAATTACGCACTCGACTACACTACGCTTTTGAACATAGGCGATCCTACTTGCAACCACATTCCGTTCTTTGTTGAGCTCTTGTGCACATAAAATCTGAGAGCAAATATATTAAGCAAGATCAATGGAGATAGGAAGAATGGAGATCCAAACCCTATTGGACATGTGATGGTATAATCTTTGTGATTTCATTTGATTTGCATTGTCTTAGGTAATCTTCATATGTTATGGTGGATCTTTGTTGTTGTTAGGCTAGGGTTTTGTGGTTGAATTCATTTAGCCTTTCAATATTATCATTATTGTTATCCATTTTCACCATATACATTTTGGCATGCCCGGTGGGACTCTTGTCCCTTTTGCATTTAACATTTTTGTTGCAGATTTTGTATTTTGAAGTTGCAGATCTGACATTTTTCGACAACTTTTTGATATTTCCACGTCTGCATACTTTCGGATCACGTTTTTTGGCTTTCTGTCACGTCTGTGCACTTTCGGATCGTGCCTGTGTTCCCGAATCGTGTCTGTGAACCTCTGAACCGCGTCTGTGTTTCTGGTAGTATTTTCATTTTCCAGATTGCAGGTTTTCATTATAGGCGCGTCTGTGGGCACTTTAATCGTGTCTGTGAGATCTAATCGCATTTGTGATCATTTTAATCACGTTTGTATCTTGCAGGATTTTTTGTTTTGTATTTTTTTGTAGAAATGAGTCTGTGAGGTGTTAAAACACGTCTGTGTTGTGGAATCGCGTCTATGTAAGGTAAAATCGCGTCTATGCTTTGTAGGATTTTCTGTTTTGCATTTTTTTTTGCAGAAACGCATCTGTGTTGTGAAATCGCGTCTGTGTAGGGTGGAATCACATCCATGTAAGGTAAAATCATGTCTGTATTTTTTAAAAATTAAAAAAAAAAAAAATTAAAAAAAATTAGGTTTTCATTTTTCGCCATTTTGTCTTGCATTTAATGTTTTAGATCTGGTTTATTTTGAGCTAACATCTTCAGATCTAGCTAACGAAATTGGTGCAGCTTGTCTTGAAAGCAAAATCATTTTGTTGAAGGCCCCTATTTTCACAAAGTCTTTTGGATCTAAAATTTACCTAACTTGTGTGCTTGCAGGAAGGGGTGATTATTTCAAACAATCCAAACCACTAATAAATCTTTGTTGCAGGTCCTTGGCAAGGATTTTTGATTTTTTTATTGTGTGCTTTGTTTTCAATAGACTAGCAAACACTTCAATTTGTGTACTAAAATTGAATCATTGTCTTTTGTGTCTTGAGCAATAGGCTCTTTTTGTTTAATCTTTAGAGGGCCTGTCTTCCCGTGTGGTCATTAGGACTACTAGTGAGAAGAGAATGACCCAAGTGGTAGCAAAAGAAAAGCCATCTTCTTCCAAACCACTATAAATAACTGTATTCATGGTGAAAACTATGAATCACGTGTGCTGATTAGTTCATACCGACACTATGTCTCCCCATAAACTCATTTGATCAAATTTATTTGATCAGTTGTAGGGCATAACCCCTACCGGTTGGGAGCCTTCTGTATTTACAGAGCTGAAAGTGCCGCATGTATGGCCACATGAGCGGATGCCCTTACTAGCACCTTTTTGTTTTAGAAGCCCAAATCCTTCTAGTTGTTGGGGCAGGAGGTCGGACCTCTGGTAGCGGCCCACACACATACGGTTCTTAGTAGAGATACAAAGTTCGCCACGGGGACTAATGCTTGACTGACCCGAGAAGTGACTGCCGAGGGTGGAACCAGTGAGGTCAAGCATCTAAGTATCCGCTCTGAATAGCATAGCCTCGGGGGTAAAACCCCATGTGGGATCAACAACTATTGTCTTGGCCAGCCATAAGAATTGTGCTTGACTTATTTTAAACATTCAAAACATTCAAGACCAAACAACAAAACATTGTGTCTTTTGTGTCTTCAAGTGTATGCAAAACATTTATACATCCAACAACACACTTTTTTTTGGAATCATTTTGAGTCTAGACACTTGCAAACATTGGGTCTTCATCAACACCGTGTCCTCTTGTCACGAAAAACAGTCAAACAGTCAGATTTGGTCACAACAAAAATGACTTCACAGAATGGAAAAAATTGTACAAATTTTGCAAAAACGCGTCTATGTCAGACATAATAGCATCTGTGTTGTATAACCGTGTCTGTAAAGGGAAGAAATGTGTCCGTGTTTCCAGAATCAACATTTTCAATTTACACAAAAATCTTAGAAATGCGTCTGTGTTAAACAGAACCACGTCTGTGTCAGGAAATCACGTCTGTACGGTATACAGGCGCGTCTATGTTCAGAATTGAAAAACGTTTACAGTCCGACAAACAAACACAGTCAGTTTCAAAATTCTTGAGCTTCCTAGGTCATTTCTCCAGGGTTTCATTTAGCATTCAACTTGTCTTTGGGTCTCACAAAATCCATCATTTCTTTACACCTTACATTACATTCACATTTGTCTAAACTTGAGTCAAAAGGTCACTTGCTTGTCCTCACTATACTTTGTCAACACACTACATATAACAACATTTTGCTAAGTGGTCCCTCATCAAGGTCTATCACCTTTGGGTCTCATTTGGTCTTACTTAGAGTCAAGGTCAACTTACCTCATCAAGAGAAACTATCCTCTCTTTGGAAGTCACACCTACTCTACTACATACATACTTGGTCTTACACTTTGGTCATTGCAAGTAAACCTCAGATTCATTTACATTCCATCCAACCCTTGGTCTTCCATACTTTTTCCATTTTCATCTAGTCTCACACATCTTGGTCAATACCTAGTTCATGGTTGAAACCCGTCTTCAAAAATCTAGGAGAGAAACTAAAGAGGCTCAAGAGTCCGCAAACATGAGTCTCTATGAGTATGACAATGATGTCTTTTTCAATACTGATCATAACACATTACTTGACATGGATGCCTATAGAAACATTCCAAATGTTGAGAACATGGACACTACAAACAACAATGATACACACAATGACAATATGGACAACTTTTTCATACATTCAGTAGATGTGGAAGAATCCATTATGGACCCCCACTTCAATCGATTGATTGAGGAAATAATGAGGAGGGATAGACAATACTTCTTACAAGTGATGGCACAAAGTGGAGCCAAGATACCTCATGATTTTGACATGTCTCAAATAATGGAAAATCGACCTTTGCAACAACCTCACTCCAACATGGATCAAAGGAGGCCTAATAGTGGAGGCAATAGAGGACCACATATGGTGCCTGAATCACCATCATCTTTGTTTCAAAAACCAGAGGTCCCACATACACATGGTCAAGCATATGATACTCACCTTCGCATACCATTATGGAAGTCTTATGTAGAGAAATATGCTCAATCACATATCAATGCTAAGGATCAACCACCAAAGCAATTGGATATTCAAAGGCATGCTCTAAATGGGGACACAAGGAAACCCCATGTCAAATTTGGGGGCAACACATTAGAACATGACATGCTTGTAGAGTATGGTATACATGGACAAAGAAGATATTTCGTTCCTCAACATGACTCAATACCAAGTGGTCAATATACGCAACATCATTATAGACCTCCTCCATATGAACATGTGTATGATCAATATCATCCATATATGCAACATGCTCCTCCTCCAATTGGTGCCTCAAGCATGGGATATGGTCCAAGGAGTCGATCTCCACCTAAAAGCAATTTGGAGCAACAAATCAGGGACTTACAAAAGAAAATGGAGGACATAAATACACCAAAGCCAACATACACAATGAGAGACATATGTCCCTATCCATTTGACAAGAGTATTCCAATGCCTCCATTTCCTACACACTTTGTGACACCTAAGTTTGATAAGTATAGAGGAAAAGGAGATTCTAAGGCACACATAAGACAATTTTTCACAGCTTGCATTGAGATAGCAGCAGAAGAGACATATTTGATGAGATTATTCCCACAAAGCCTAGGTGATCAAGCTATGGAATGGTTCTCCCAACTTCCACTTGGTATTAAGTCATGGGGTGACTTAGCAGAGGCATTTATCCAACATTTCTCCTACAACATAGAGACAGACATATCAGTCACTACTTTGTGCAACACCAAGCAAAAAGAGGGAGAGTCTTTTGCATCATTTTTACAAAGATGGAGGAATTTAGCCAGCAGATGCTCTTATGAAATTACACAAAAACAAATGGTAGAGATGTTCACCCAGAATGTTAACAAAGACATTGGCTATGTGTAACGTCATAAATTGTACGCACTTGCTCAAGCAGTACAATTTAACACCTAGTTTAGCACCCGCCTTGGCGCAGTTGCATTTTGCATTACATTTCCCCTTTAGCACTTAATTAATCAAATTAATTAGGTCTAAAGGTTCTATTTCATCATCTTCTACATCATAAAGTCAGGCCCTTTCATTAAAGCGTGCCCCTTTCATTTTATTCCTCCAAGACATCACTTAATCAAAAACCCTAATTAGGCCCTATTCTGAGCTTGGGGGCTTGATTTCGGGGGTCAAAACATCTCGAAATCACTTGTAACTTCGGGATTCTCTCTAAAATAATCATATCTGACGGCCCTGAAAATTTGGTGAAAAGTTGTCAGGACCGTGGCGCCTGGAGTGCACACGGTCCCGGACATTTTTCCCAAAATTTTAGGAGCGCGATCCAATCCTAAAATAAAGCTTAACCCCAAGAAATTGGCAGGATATTCAATCTCTAGGTCGACCAAAAGATGAAATTACGACCTAGGGTTTCATACATAAGAGCTCTCTTTTCTCATTTGAAGGGATCAGAATTTTGTTTTCAGGAACCTCATATGCAGCGAAAGAGCAGATCTTTGAAGACTTTAACACCATTCAACATCCCTCTATCAAGCATTTATCAATTCCATTCATCCATTTAGGGCTTGGAAGACATTGGAGAACAATAGGAGATTACCGACTGAAGATTGGCTTGTACTCCTCCCTTGAGGGTTGGGTATGATTTCATATTGTTTTCATGTCTTTGCATAAGCTTCAATATCTCATTTATCCATGCTTTAGATCACTTTGCATCTTGATTTAGAGCATTTACATTATCATTAAAAAGCAATTAGGGTTTACTTTCTAGGTTGCTCTAGTTTGCTTACTTGCATTTTAGATCTTGCACACACACAAGGTCTGCACACACATTACTTTTACAATACAACTTGGCTATTCATGGAGGTGGAAATCACCGAAGCGGGGGTTTGACTAAGGCAAAACCCTATATAGCCGCCCAAACACCTTTTTCAGATATAAGTGCAGGTTTCAAGACTCAGACGATGCCGCAGGTTGCAGATCCAGAAGAAGTAGGTCGAGACAGCACCCTACGCCAAATTGCAGAGCAGAATACCAGGACAGGGGCATGGGGCGCCCTGGTCCTGTCAAGACAGGGGCGCTAGGCGCCATGGTCCCTGGGACAGAGGCGCTGGGCGCCGTGGTCCTCCTGACAGACAGCATTTCAGACAATTTTCCAGAGTGCAAAACAGTGGTTTCAGGTGCAGAATCAGGACAGTGGCACCCGCACCCCCGTCTCGAACATTTCCACTCAGATTTTGACTCCGGGTACGCATTTGCCTTCTTGTCTTATCTTTGTATTTACAGCTTTCTATTGTTTAAGTTCAATTCTGCAATCTTGTTATTAGTTCATACTTGCATTTTAGGGTTAGGAATTGGACTTGCATAATCTTACCTTTCAAATACAACGAAGGAATAGGAATCCTAATAGGTAGCCCGTGGCTCTCTCTTTCACAAAAAGAAGTAGCCAATTGTGTGATACCTCTAGGCTCTTTCGTATTCCATAATGTGTGTCAAAAGGCAGGATTAGGGCATGATAACCTAGTCTCGCTTTTTCCCCCACACATTTTGGTGAACGCGACGTGAATCTATCATTGCTTCTTCTTGCATTGCATTTGTTAGATCTAGATCTAGATTTAGTGTGCTTTCATTTCATTTTCATTAAAAAGAGAGAAAAAAAAAAGAGTGTGTTTCTTTGCATTGTGTGTTTAAATTTCATGCAACTTTTTATTTCAAAATGTCAGACTTTTATTTGCAAAATGTTCATGTTTATGATGATTATTATGAGTATAGCCAAGATGAATTAGATGAAGCTTTAGATGAGTTTTTGAACCCTAAGGATGCCAAACCTTCATTTTACCAAAAACTCATAAACCTTGTTACTATGCCATTTCGTTGTGATGAGAAAGATAAGTTGAATGAGTCCTCTCAAGGGTACATTCCTATCAACTCTTCCACTAAATCTAGTAACATGGTTGTTTTCAACAATCCCCTCTATGAGGAGATGTCTCCTTTTGAATCAAAAGATAAATCTTTTAATAGATATGATCCTGCTTTGTTGGATGATGCTCTTGATGACTTTGTGGCTTTATCGAAATCTTTAAACAAAAACAAAACCTCTAAATTGGTTAACATGATAAACTTGAATGAGCATAAAAAGCCTCTCTTTGAAGTCCAAGGTGCTTATCCTTCTCCCACCTCTCAAGGTCCTAAATCACCTCTCCTTACTGTCCAAGGAGGGTATGATCATGATTCTTTTCGTACTCCGAATAAACCAATCATCACTGTGCAAGGAAGAAAACCTATAAGTCCTTATAGTTATGCCAAGCAAATAACTAGAGAGAGTTATCATGTGGTTGCCCATACTTATCATACCAGAAATAATAGGTAGCCTAGTCCTCCTCCGGTTATTCCAGTTTCTCTTTCGAATCCTCAACCAATTCTTCCGCAAGCTCCATGTATTTCACAAGTTCTTAGTAAGGAATATGATCTCATAGAACAACTTAAAGTTACTCCTGCTAAGATATCCCTTTGGGATTTGATTCAAACTTCTTCCGATCATCATGGAATGTTACAAGATGCCTTGAAAGGTTTGAATGTTCCTCCACCGAATACATCTAGTAATATAGCATCTTTGGTTAACTCTGTGATGAATCCTAAAGCTCAAATTGTGTTTACCCAAGATGAGTTGCCTACTAGTGAAATTCAACATCAGTATGATCCCTTGATGATTGTGGTTATCATGAAAGACACTGCTATAAGACGAACACTAGTAGATAATGGCTCTGGTCTCAATGTGTGTAGCATTAATCTTTTGCATAAGATGAATGTGGATACATCTCTAATTGAGCCTGACTCTCGTCCTATTCGAGGCTTTGATAATGTGGCTAAAACTTCAATAGGTACCATCACCTTACCCATCACAGTGGGGCCTGTAACTTTGCCTACTCCTATCCATGTTATGTCGGGAAATCTAACATACAACTTGTTACTAGGGAGACCTTGCATTCACAGTATGCAAGCTGTCCCCTCTACATTGCACAGACAAGTTAAATTTATTTATAACAATAAGACATATACCTTGATAGGAGATACTAATTTTCAAGCTTGTTTGCAAACATCTACTTCCAAAGGGGGTGCCTCTAAGCCGCCCTCGTCTAGTGGTGACTCTTTAAACAAGATACCTATCGGTGAATCCTCACTCTCTGATGATCAAAATTCTTTGGATGAGTCTGGAGCTCCTGAAGAAGACTCTTCTCGACTTGAAACTACACATAAGAAGGATTTTGATCCTGAGAAGGTTCTCGCAGACGACGATTGGGGATCCCTTGATTTTAATCCCACCTTTGTAGGTGAATATAAGGTTCCTTCTAGAGAGCTTAAAGCTGAAAAGAAGGAAGAAGCTAAAAATCAATCAACATTACCTGAACCTATGAGTAATAACTTTGTGGCTGCTTCTCAAACTTCTTCTCCTTGCACCTCTAATTCTGAAGAGTTTGATTCTTTATCTTATGAAAAACCACCTTCTCTTTCTGAAATGGCTGATCGTTATGGTCGTGGTTTTCGCATTTTTGCTAAGCATGGGTACCATGGAAATAGTTGTGGCGCTCACGAATAAGGAATAAAGGTTCCTCTAGAGAATAATCTTCACAACCATGCCTTTGGACTTGGCTATAATCCCTGTAAGCGCACTAAAGCTTCTAAGAGACCATGTATTAGTGTTAATACTATTTCTACATCTCTATCAATGCAACACCCCGAGTACATTGATGAGGATCCTTCGTGTGCTTGTGCTTTTGACGTTTTCCCTACCGATGATGCTTTAGCTGAATTTTTAGGAGCATATGATACTCTTCCTCGTTATCATCACAATAGGGGACTCCCTTATTGTTTGAACACTGAAGCCTATTTTGGAAAAGAGATGGATAACGATGAGATTGTGAAAGAATTCCCTCAGCTAAAGGATACTCCTCAACAAAGTAATCTTCTCATAAGTGACACCACTAATGTTAAGATGGATCCTTGCAATGAAGAAAAAGTTATTAAAATTGGAAAATGTTTGGATGAAGAGGAACAAAAACAATATGAAGATTTATTGCATGAATTCCCCGAGATCTTTGCTTGGACATACTCTGACATGCCTGGTATAGATCCTAAGATTGTTACTCATAACATTGTCTTAGTTCCTGATGCTAAGCCCGTGAAACAAAAGATTCAAAAAATGAATCCTAAGGTGGCTCTGCTTGTTAAGGCTGAGATTGAAAAGTTATTGGAGGCTGGATTTATCCGCCCTATTGATTATTCCCCATGGATTTCAAATATTGTCGCTGTGGCTAAACCAGATAATAAAATAAGAATGTGTACTGATTTCCAAGATTTAAATAAGGCTTCTTTAAAAGATGATTTCCCTCATCCGAACATTGACATGATAGTTGATTCTACGGCAGGACATGCCTTGTTATCCTTCATGGATGGTTTTTCAGGATACAATCAAATTTTCATTAACCCTCAAGATCAATTCAAAACTACTTTCACCACTCCTTGGGGTACGTTTTGTTGGATAATGATGCCTTTTGGACTTAAAAACGCCGGTGCAACTTATCAACGAGCAATGACCCTTATCTTTCACGATTACATGCATAAGATTCTAGAAGACTATGTTGATGATGTTTTAGCCAAATCCATTCTTCGCATAGATCATATTAAGATCCTTCATCAAATCTTTGAAAGGATTCATAAATATCACATGCGCTTGAATCCCCGAAAATGTGTTTTTGGTGTGGATAGTGGAAAACTATTAGGATTCATAGTTTCGCATCGTGGGATTGAGGTGGATACTAAGAAAATAAATGCTATTGTCAACATGCCACCTCCTAGAAATGTGTCTCAACTCAAAAGCTTACAAGGAAAAATTCAAGCTATTTGTAGGTTTGTATCTCAACTTGCGGATCATACTTTTCCTTTCACTCAACTTCTCAAAAAGAATATCACTTTTCAATGGAATGAGGATTGTCAGCAAGCATTTGAAGATTTAAAAATGTATTTGGCTAATCCTCCTATCCTTCGACCGACTGAACCTTCTAAACCCTTCCTTCTTTATACGACTGCGTCCTCTCATGCTCTTGCAGCATTATTGGCACAACATGATAAAGATGGTAAGGAGTGTCCGGTTTATTATATAAGTCGTACCTTACTCGATTATGAGACCCGATATTCTATGATAGAAAGACAATGCTTGGTCTTGGTGTTTGCGACTCAGAAATTGAGACATTATCTCTTAAATTCAGAAGTCCACGTCATGGTAAAATTTGATCCGTTGAAACATCTTTTCTCTAAAACTGATTTATCAGGATGCCTAGCTAAGTGGGTTATGATGTTAACTGAATTTGACCTTAAATTTGTTACACAAAGGGCAATTAAAGGGCAAGCGTTGACCGATCACTTAGTTGAGGCCCCTTCACCTTTCTCCTTCCCTAACCCTGAGTCTTTTCTTGACGATTTCATCCTTTGTACAGAGAAAGATGAAACTTGGGAGTTATACTTTGATGGCTCTAAGTGTCGTACGGGATCGGGGGCAGGTGTTGTTCTGATTTCTCCTACAAAGAAGTCCATTCCCTTATCTTACCGTCTCAATTTCCTATGTACCAATAACATTGCTGAGTATGAGGCTCTTATAGCAGGAATAAAGGCAGGCTTGGCTCTGAATATAAAACACATACATATTTTTGGAGATTCTCAACTGATTATAAGACAAGTAACAGGACTGTATCAAGTAAAACAAGACAAGTTATCACAATATAAAGACCTTGCTATCTCTTTGTTACAAAAATTTGATTATTACACCATAGAACCTGTTCCTCGAAAAGATAATCGACATGCGAATGCAATGGCATGTGTGGCTTCTCTTGTATCTTTAGAGGACCCTGTGGTTGATCTTAAATTTGTTATTCACAACCTTACTTCTCCAGCTATTGTAGATAATTCCAGCCTGGTGACATGTTGCGACTTCATAGACTCAGATTAATGGTACTCGCATATCGTAAGATACTTGACTGATGGTACCTTTCCTGATTTCGCCAACAGGAACACCAGGGCTAGAGTTCGCAAGTTGTCTGCTAGGTATATCATTCTTTCTAATGTTCTTTACCGAAGGGGTTATAACGGTCTTCTCCTTTGTTGTCTTAATAAATCGGAAATCCCTATTGCTCTTGAAGAGGCACATTCAGGTGCCTGTGGGGGGCATTTTGGAGGCAAGTCCTTGGTTCAAAGATTGCTTCGCATGGGATATTATTGGCAAACTATGCAGCAGGATTCTTTTTCATTTGTTAAGAAATGTCATCAATGTCAACAACACAATCATTTGATTCATGCTCCTGCCCAAGAACTCCGTTCTCAGGTAGCTTCTTGGCCTTTCTCTGCATGGGGGTTGGATCTCACCGGTAAAATCTCTCCTCCTTCATCTCAAGGACATGTTTTCATTATAACCGCAATAGATTACTTCACAAAGTGGGTAGAAGCTGTTCCTCTTCGCTCCACTACAGCTGAAGTGATTTGTCGGTTTCTTCTAGAAAACATTATTTCTCGATTTGGGATACCTTCCACTATAATCTCTGATAATGGGACATCATTTAAGAATAAAGACGTGAATCAATTCCTCGAGAAATATCATATCAAACATCGATTTTCTACACCATACTATCCTCAATCAAATGGTCAAGCCGAATCATCCAATAAAATAATCGAACAAATTCTTCGCAAAACCGTGAATAAGCATGGTAAGGATTGGAGTACTCAGCTAATCTATGCTCTTTGGGCCTATCGAACGAGTGTACGAATTGCCACGGGAACTACTCCTTATAATCTTGTTTATGGTGCTGATGCTATTATGCCTTTAGAATTAGAGATTCCATCACTTAGAGTTTCTCTCAAAGGTATAATAGATGATGACTCCTATAGAGAACAAAGACTTCAACAGCTTGAGATGCTTGATGAACAGCGTATAAATGCTCTTGAGCATATTCAAGCGTATCACAAAACTCTACAACGAAACTATAATGATAAGGTTATTCAACGTTCCTTCTCAGTGGGTGACTTAGTGCTCTATGAGAATCAGCGCAATGTGAATGCCTTACCTGAAGAAAAGGGAAAATTCAGTCCTAATTGGCTTGGACCGTATATCGTTATTGAAGATTATGGATCGGGTGCTTACAAAATAGCGGATGTAGACGGTATGCCTCTTAAAGACCCTATAAACGCTATGCACTTGCGTAGATACTATGCTTAATTCCTCATTCCTTATCATTTATCTATTTCCTTTCTCACTTCTTCAAAATTGGATAATATGTTAGCATATCTTTGTTAGAGCAAATGGAATTAAATGATATTTTGTTTAATCTATATTGCTTCGTTCCTGACAAGCGTGTTTCTTTACTTTATGGTTTGTCTTGAATTCATTTTATGTAAATTGCAAAAGATTTACATTTTTCATTATGTTGGCATATTATACAATATCTTTATGTGTTAAGTTGAATCGTGTCATGTTGTGTTTAAGTTCAAATTAAATCACATTAGTTATATGATTCCTAGGCTTAACACATATTTTTCTTCCCTATCATCAATGTAGTACTTGATTAAATATTTTAATTAAGTCACACATGTATCAATTTAATCACGGAGCATTGAGAAATCAATCACATGGAAATTAAATTCAGAACATACATGTACATCTACCAAATGTATTAACTTTAATCACAATACACATTGTTTAGGCATTAAAGATAACACGTTTGAAACAAAGAAGCATGTATATATATATATGTAGATCAATATACAAAGGTAGGTCACTACACATCCAAAATATGACCTACCCTACATCATAAGATCATCTTCTATCCCTAGGGCTGGTGGCTGGAGAGTGACGACTAGATGCTCCCTCCTGATCCGGCCGTGCAGGTGGACCCATGGGGGTATACCGTGATATAGATCGTGAATGGCTCCGAGAGGAACTCCTACGATCCCTATCCATAAGGATAGTGTGATACGAGGTAGCCTCGGCCTGAGCTACTGCTAGATCACGCTGTGCTCGCTGAAGGTCCTCTGATAGAACCCGCTCTCTCTCCCTCCATATCTCTACCTGTACTCGAAATGGGGAAAACAAATCATCATGCCGACTCGCGTTCCCTTGAGGTCTATAAGCAACCTGTGAGGAACTAGGGATCTGTGCTGTCGTAGAGATATTTGTCACTGCTTGCTGGATCAAGGAGCGCCACTCCTGCACATTAGCTGTAGCAGTAGAACAGATTTTGTGTTAGTTCCATTTTATATCATCAAAACATCAATCAATCAATATAAACCTACTATACCTGGATCTCCCTCACGCCAGTAGGGATCATGATATGGTAGCATCCGTGACTGGGAACTACTAGGCTCCCCGCGCTCGAGCGATCTGTGTGCGATAGGTGCAAGTCTCCGTAGGGGAATAACGGGAGGATCTAAGGCTACGGTATCATCCCCTGAATGGTGAGGAGCTGCATCTGACTCCTCCTCATCATCTCTATCCTCATCTGCATCCTCATCCTCATCTGCATCCTCATTCTCCTCATCATCATCTCTCTCCTCCTCATCGTCATCCTCCTCCTCCTCCTCCTCGGCACTAGGCTGATCTCCTATAGGCGGATCAGGACCTCCTACCTCCTCATGATCCTCTCCCTCCTCTGGCTCCTCTGATCTGGATCCCTGATCCTCATCTCGATCTCCATGCCTCCATGGACCTGGATGGCCTGTCGGGTGATCTGGTGGAAAGATAGGCCCTGGGTATGATCTCATAAACCAGGAATGATACCTGCACTGTGCCCCAGGGTCTGCAGTATAATCAGTGACCACATCCTGATCGGACCCCTCTATATCTGTGATCTCGATATCGTCTATCGTCGGTCTCGCTACTGCTCTGGGTCTGGGAAGGACTCGTGAGTGTCGAGTGTAGATGGGCACATCGACTGGGACACACTGCTCTAGCCCGAACTGCCTCCGTACTCGGTCAAAGTAGAATGGGACTATGATGTGGGGATATCATCCTCTCAATAGGTGGTTCCTCTGTAGGCATGCTAACTGTCTCTCCATCCCATCCCATCTGTGCATCCGCAGATATGGTCTCCACACGGTCACCTCAGCTGTCAATCTGTCAACTATCACTCTCCAATACAATAGATCTCCAAATCTCCACTCGCTGGTAAGTGGATAAGCAAATACCCTAGGTCGCTCGCTAGCCGTACTCATCGGATAGCCGATAGGCCTGGTGCATGTAAAGTGCTTAAATATCCACACCTGCAGAAGTGTGCATGTCATCAAGCTGCAACCCTGTCCGAAAACATACTCCTCGAGGTCGTGATAGAGATGTGCAAGCATACTCCAACCCCAGGCATATACTCTTCTGTGTCTCTCCATAGCCCTGATGCACCATGTGAGACCCCCATGCATGTGTGTACCTCGCCCATTAGGGTAGACAACTAGTGCAATGATGGCTATCATAAGACGTCTCATGAGGGGCACCTCTCCTGTAAGATGTAAGAGCCAGCTGACCATGATACAACCTCTCATCTCACTCGGCATGACTCTCCCTATGCAATATACCTACTCCCTCTGATGATCCTCTACTGACCGATCGGTCGCATATGTCATGGTAGCTCCTCTAATCGGTAGGCGAAGAATGTCGTACACATCCTCAAGTGTCACCGTCATCTCCCCTATTGGAAGCTGGAACGTGCATGTATCAGAATCCCATCGCTCCATGAGTGCCATCAGCATCGCGGGATGAAATCAGATGGTCGACATAAGAATCATAGACCTAAAAACCTACTATCGAGAAGGTGTCTCTCTCTGCTTGAGTAAGTCGGGGAATCTGATCTCGCAAACTGCGAAGAATCTGCCCCGCCGTGTGCTCTCTCATGTACGGGAGACCTTGCATCACAAAAACATAACTATAATCAGTACTCAATCATCAAAAATCATTCATGCAAACTGTCGAACATCGTATGCTAATCCTGGCATTTCTCGCCAAGTCCTGATTGGGACCATGGTGCCTTGTCAGGGACCATGGCGCCCCGAGGGGACCGTGGCGCCCCACAGGGACCATGGTGCCCTGTGTGGGATCCACGGTCGGGTTTCAGGGCCCGCAAACGATCATAGAAAGTCAAATGCAGAAAATCAAAAGTCAAAGTTCAGTCAACTCACCTCGTCCAGTGGCTCGTCGTCGATCACGACTTGTCGCATGATCTCAATCCTCATGGGACGCTCCGGTCGTCGTGAAGGCATGATGATGGCTATGTGGGCTCCGCTGTAATGAACAATACTCAGAATCAACAAAGTGACAAGTGCAAATGTCACTTTCAAAGGTATATACTTTCATTCTTTTACATTTACTTTCAAAACCCTAATTTTCCTCTATCACTCATTTCATCATAACTTGAGTTTGGGAGATGCGATTTTTGAACCGTTTGTTGCGTAGGAATCGTATTTTCACTCCCCTACTCTCGGGATGTTCCAAAAAGTGCTCTGATGAAGCCTTTTCAGTGAACATCCCTCATCAATACTCTCTTACACAATTTGTCGTAAGTAAACATGCTACCCTGTTTCACCTCCCTAATAAGCAAGTCGAAACAGGGGGGGCATATAGCTACTCGCAAATTTCATCACTTTCCTTAGTAAGCATTAGGTGATTTTGTGATCTAACGTGTGTTTTGTAGGGTGCGGTTCCTAACTGTGTACTGCAGATACCGCTGGGGGCTTCGTCTGACAACTTATGGATATATCCTTTTTCAAATGATGTTTACTTTCTGTACTTTAGCTTGCATATGCACGTAGTACTCATATGACCGCTAAAGTGGGGGCTAAATGTAACGTCATAAATTGTACGCACTTGCTAAAGCAGTACAATTTAACACCTAGTTTAGCACCCGCCTTGGCGCAGTTGCATTTTACATTACATTTCCCCTTTAGCACTTAATTAATCAAATTAATTAGGTCTAAAGGTTCTATTTCATCATCTTCTACATCATAAAGTCGGGCCCTTTCATTAAAGCGTGCCCCTTTCATTTTATTCCTCCAAGACATCACTTAATCAAAAACCCTAATTAGGCCCTATTCTGAGCTTGGGGGCTTGATTTCGGGGGTCAAAACATCTCGAAATCACCTGTAACTTCGGGATTCTCTCTAAAATCATCATATCTGACGGCCCTGAAAATTTGGTGAAAAGTTGTCGGGACCGTGGCGCCCGAAGTGCACACGGTCCCCGACATTTTTCCCGAATTTTTAGGAGCGCGATCCAATCATAAAATAAAGCTTAACCCCAAGAAATTGGCAGGATATTCAATCTCTAGGTCGGCCAAAAGACGAAATTACGACCTAGGGTTTCATACATAAGAGCTCTCTTTTCTCATTTGAAGGGATCGGAATTTTGTTTTCAGGAACCTCATATGCAGCGAAAGAGCAGATCTTTGAAGACTTCAACAACATTCAACATCCCTCTATCAAGCATTTATCAATTCCATTCATCCATTTAGGGCTTGGAAGACATTGGAGAACAATAGGAGATTACCGATTGAAGATTGGCTTGTACTCCTCCCTTGAGGGTTGGGTATGATTTCATATTGTTTTCATGTCTTTGCATAAGCTTCAATATCTCATTTATCCATGCTTTAGATCACTTTGCATCTTGATTTAGAGCATTTACATTATCATTAAAAAGCAATTAGGGTTTACTTTCTAGGTTGCTCTAGTTTGCTTACTTGCATTTTAGATCTTGCACACACACAAGGTCTGCACACACAATACTTTTACAATACAACTTGGCTATTCGTGGAGGTGGAAATCATCGAAGCAGGGGTTTGACTAAGGCAAAACCCTATATAGCCGCCCAAACACCTTTTTCAGATATAAGTGCAAGTTTCGAGACTCAGACGACACCGCAGGTTGCAGATCTGGAAGAAGTAGGTCGAGATAGCACCCCACACCAAATTGCAGAGCAGAATACCAGGACAGGGGCGTGGGGCACCCTGGTCCTATCAGGACAGGGGCGTTGGGCGCCTTGGTCCCTGGGACAGAGGCGCTGGGCGCCCTGGTCCTCCTGACAGACAACATTTCAGACAATTTTCCAGAGTGCAAAACAGTGGTTTCAGGTGCAGTTTCAGGTGCAGAATCAGGACAGTGGCACCCACGCCCCCGTCCCGAACATTTCCACTCAGATTTTGACTCCGGGTATGCATTTGCCTTCTTGTCTTATCTTTGTATTTACAGCTTTCTATTGTTTAAGTTCAATTCTACAATCTTGTTATTAGTTCATACTTGCATTTTAGGGTTAGGAATTGGACTTGCATAATCTTACCTTTCAAATACAACGAAGGAATAGGAATCCTAATAGGTAGCTCGTGGCTCTCTCTTTCACAAAAAGAAGTAGCCAATTGTGTGATACCTCTAGGCTCTTCGTATTCCGTAATGTGTGTCAAAAGGCAGGATTAGGGCATGATAACCTAGTCTCGCTTTTTCCCCCACACACTATGATTTAAGAAAAGCTTGTTTGTCCACCTTTAAGGACGTCATTGAAAAAGGCTTAGCGACATAAAATGTCCTAATTGAACAAGGAGTCATTAAGATATTCAAGGAAAACAAAGATGACTTTAAAGGAAAAGATAAGCCAAGATTTTGGAATAAAAACAAGAACACAGTCAATGATGGTGTTGTAGATGCCAATACAGTACGACCCAAAATCATTTTTTCCGAATCAAGCTCTACAAACAATTAGGTGAATACTCAACCAACTTCTAAATCACAAAGGAAGTACACTCCATTGGGAGAACCACTTGAGTCAGTCTTCAAGAAGCTAGTGGCAAACAAAGTAATCACAATTCCAGATTTTCCTCCATATGAACCAAAAGTTAAACCAAATTGGTGGAATGATGACGAATATTGTGAATTTTATAAGAGCAAGGGACATAAGCCAGGGAATTATCATAGACTGAAGAACATCATACAAGATCTCATTGATAGGGGTGACATTGAGATTGAGGGACACTCATCCAATCAAGAACATAAAATGTTTAAGGAACCATTCCCAAAGCATGACAAGGGAAAAGCTGCAGCCACAGATGACCAAACCAACTATACCAGAGCATCTTATAACTATGATTCAACTATCAATCACATTTCGATGGACAATTACATCTCTACCATTATCATCAAGGACAAAAACCCTGATAATTCTACCCGGAGACCCAAGAACGTTCTGAAAGGCGTTGGATCTTCTTCCGAACCTACCTCTGAATGTCATGTTACAACCCACCGAGGTAAATTCACTTTGCAAGGTGCTCCAACTAAAAACACCGCTTCCTCATCAACCAAGCTCGAGTATGACCTTGTAGAACAGTTAGGGAAGACACCCGTGCTCATCTCCATCCTTGAGCTCTTACGCATATCCCCCGCACATAAAGCTATTCTAGACAAAATCTTGAGAGACACTTCTGTTCCTACTGATCTGAATGTGGACCAGTTTCAAGCCAAGGTGGGATTCCTTTCCATTCCACACTCCCTTACATTCACAGAAGCCGATGACACCTCCGCAAGTTAGCCACATAATGCACCTTTACACATTGAAGCCTTTCTACATAAACATCGAATAAAACGAGTCCTGATAGATGGAGGAGCTGGTCTAAACATTTGCACATTGAGCACTATTAAACAATTGGGATATTCAGATAAAGCTATGAATTCTACGAACAAAATTACCATCAAAGCATATGATGATGAAGAGCGTTCATCCAAGGGTACAGTCACCTTACCTCTCAGAGTTGGGCCAGTTACAAAAGATGTGGTTTGTCAAGTCCTGGACCTCGATCTCACATACAAAATACTCTTGGGACGTCCATGGATAAATGAGATGAGCGCAGTACCATCAACATATCATCGATGTATCAATTTTCCACACAATGGAGTTGAAGTGACTGTCAAAGCTGACCCAAATCCATTCATATATTGCAACAATCTGTGACCGAGATCAGAACTAACAGTCCCAGTCAATAGAGAAGCAATTCCATCATCAACATATGTGGATCCAGAATCCTTGAAAGCTTCTACATCAAAGCAAGTAGAGCTCAAAGAAAAGTTCAATTTTACAGACCTGGGATGTGGTGAGTATATTTTTCATGTTGATCAACTCCCACTATCTCCTAAGGTATTCAGTCTATAGGAACAATCTATAAACAATTTGCAAGGAATTGGGTGTGAACCACCTAGTGTTGTCACTACTAAGTCCGAATGCAAATCTCCTCTAGTGGTGCAAGCAACTCTTGATATCAATAGTCCTAAGAGTGGTTCCAATAAAGAATCTATTGAGCGTATCGCCAGCCATCTTGAGAACTCACATAGCTTTACCATATCATCCACTCATTCCATTTCCACTCCACTTCTAGACTTGGATCAACAAGAATCACAAAAGCCCTTAGTCATTTGGGATCAAAAATCAAGCTTTGAAAAGAAAAATTTAAAAGTCAAAAATAAAGAAAATTCCTTTAGTCCAAATCAAAATCAAAAGCTATTGGACTCTGCAAAAATCAAAGTCAAGGATAAAAATCCTATGAACAAAAAAGAACAAGAGTTGATCTCCCCTATTATAAAAATAACTGGGGGCAAAAGTTCTAAAATTTCAAGTCATAAAGCATACTTGTTGATCCTAAGTCTCCATCATGCTATCATACTTTCACTTCTTTTTGCAATCATAAGCCTTCATAACTCATCCAGTTGTTCCACACATCATTTCCCTTCTGGCGATACATCATGGACCTTTAATGGAGCTTCCTTGAGGGACTTTGTTATCAGGGATGCCCAAACTTCTGCAAGTGACACACATACAGGCCTTCGTAGTCCACACGCTAGTAATTCTATCTCAGTTCCTTTATCAAGGAAGATAGTCACTCAAGCTACACATCATTCAGTCAAGGAACATCACAACTACAATCATAAGGTTCAGCCTCGCACATTTGAGGTGGGTGACTTGGTTCTCAGAGAAAATCCTAAAAATCAGCAAGACAGAGAGAAGAAGGGAAAGTTTGAACCAAACTGGCTTGGTCCTTACATCATTACAACAACATATGGATCTGGGGCATATCAGCTCTCAACTACAGAAGGTGAACCTTTGGAGGATCCTATCAACAACATGCACCTTCATAGGTATTATACATAGCTCTTCAGAGTATCCTAATTCAAAAATACAAAAAATACAAAAAAATTATAAAAACATAAAAATCGTTACTTGGTGAAAACCTGGCAAACAGGCGCCTTGTGACACAAAAAAAATAAAAAAAAGTAAAGAGAAATAATTTCGTCCAAGGGTGAAGACCACTTCGGTGGCGCCCTGGACAAGTACCATGGTGAAAACTGGGTCACCAACGCCATGCATAGAGACATTGCTCCTCCCTCCTTCAGGATTCACTTTCATCCTTTCACTTTGCACACACTCACAACCTATTCGTTCATAATAAACTTACCCATTCCCATTATGGCTTGTTATTGATCTACCCAAGATTGGTTCGCCATTCATAATAAACCTCCCTTTTCACCTCCCTTTCCATCCATAATAAATCAGATCCTATCTGTGGCTAAGGCAAATCCTATGTCTAGTGATGGGTGTGGAATTGAGAACATCACATGTTTCGAGGAGTACAGTTTCTTCCAGCTTCCTTCAGTCTATCCGCGCACAATCAGCAATAAAGCAACATCTGCATCACCAATCCACAATAAAGTTTCGTCTTCTTCGCAATAAAGTATCAGTTTCATGGATTCAGTCAATTTTAGATGAGACACAGTAGCAACAATGTGCTTCAACAAAATCAAATCTTTCAACAGACTCAGACAACATATAGTTCAATGCTATCTATCCTTTCTGTGAAAGTAAACATTGTGACCACAATAAAATAAGACTTCTACAAGTGACAAGAGACACTAAACTTGAGGACTACAGTGGATGTTGGTGTCAAGTCTTGGTTTTCTTTTGATTTTATCTTTTGGTGACATGTCTTTTAGCTTTTTCAGGATGTCTCTGACTAGAGATTCTATCTCCAGGATGTCTTTGACTAGAAAGGCGAGGATGAGGTATCGTCACCTATTTTTCTTTGTTGTCTGTGGATTGTCTCTTAGTAATGCTATGACTTGTCCAAGGATATGAGGACACTGTGAGTCTAGTGTGAACTGGGACATTCCTTGTTTGTGACTGTCTTATCTCCATGCAAATAGGTACACTGACTTTCTGGGTCGAACATATGCCTCGATTGTCATAACCTATTTTACCATAATAAGCTCAATGATGATAATGCACAAGAAGCTCTTTTCACTTTCATATCTTCTGTCTTCCATCCCCCTTTCTTGATTGATTTCCATCGTCCTTCTCGAGTCCACGTAGCTTGCTATCACATGACTGAGTATAATGACACACCAAAAACATTTGTATTTCATGTAGTTTTCACCTACATTACCACATATAAGCATTTCATATATACATATAGATTTCACAATTGCATCACATCCTGCACACAACACATTTGGCACATTTTATATTCTTATCATGTAAATAGTTCTTTGCATTATCATATTCATCTGCATTTCATACATTCACATTTGCATATGCATAACATTAAAAACATAAAATATATATTGCATTGCATCATGTACATATTTGCATCCATATCATAAGCATCACATAAGAACATCTCATCACATAAGTACACATGCATATAGTTGCCGCAAAAGATGAATCATCTCATATATATAATCAAAAGTGTCATGGTACAATGATGTCAAAATCATATGGCTACAATCACCCGCAGGTGTCTACATCATCATAAAAAATGGTACAAAACTGATACAGATGAACCCACTGATCACTCCTACCAGCACTGCCGCTAGTGCCAATCCTGTCTGTGTCATCGTGTCCCATGCCACATGTCCCTCATCTCTAGTCCCGGATCCTAGAACACTCATCTAAGGGCATCCCTGTCTCCATCTCGATCGTACGGAATTAGCTCCCCATCGATCGGTATCCGCAGAATCCTGTATACATCCTCCAGGGTGACTGTCATCTCACCCATCAACAAATGAAATGTGCAAGTCTCGGAGTGCCACCTCTCCGCCAGTGTAGTTAGCAGTCCCATGTTCGCCCAAAACTCAGGCACATACAGAATATGTCTTAGACCCATAGCCTCAATCGCAGCTCAGTCCTCAAATGTTAGCTCAGGTCGCAACCTCTGAGTCGATGGGAATCTCTCTCGTGACTCCAACATAGGCAAATACTCCTGTAGTCAAGCAAATCAATCATGTCAGTCATAGTGGCATTCACTGTTCATCACAAAATGCTACTTTTTATCTAAGTGCATATGGTACTCTATCCTAGTGACACTCACTGTTCATCACAAAGTGTTGCTTCTATCCTAGTGGTACTCCCTGTTCATCACAAAGTACTACGTATTTGGCACTCCCTGTTCATCACAAAGTGCTGCTCACATTTGCACTCACTGTTCATCACAAAGTGCTGCTCATATTTTAGTACTCCCTATTCATCACAAAGTACTATATCTTGGTACTCACTGTTCATCACAAAGTGCCTCGATCTATCTTATCCTAGGGCCTCTGCTTGAGTGAATCCTCTTGAGTAGTTTCCTAATTGGCAACGTATGTTCTATCATAGAATTGTCAATCCTAGCCCTATTTGTTATCCTAGTCTTCCCTAGAGGACCTGCTTGAGTGTATCCTCTCAGCAGCTTATCCAATCGACAGCGTATGTTCATCACATAACTGTCGATTTGACCTAGAAGACACAAATTCATACTTTTTTGGACACAAACGCGCTTTCTTGACATAAACGCGCTTGGAGACTGCATAAATGCGCCTGTTTTACACAGACGCGCCTGAAGCACACAAACGTGCCTATGCTCTGCATAGACGCGCCTGGATGACTCAAACATGCCTTCCAATCGTAGACGCCCCTGAACAGTGCAGACGCGGCCACATTCTGCACATACATGTTTTCCAGCACAGATGCGCCCGACACAAATGCAGACGCGCCTAGCGAGCATAGACGCGCCTGGCACCAATGCAGATGCGCCTGGACATTTTTGACATTTTTTGTACCCTAACCTAGAGCGCATTTATTACCCTATCTAGCATGCATTAATGACAACAATAAATGCATCAAAGTACGAGGAAGTTTTGTGGTACTCACTGGCTCTCCTGCCTCTGTTGGCCTCTGGAATCGGTGAACGCAATCGAATTTGTGAATCAAAGCCATCGCCGCTGACTGCTGCTGCTCTATTTTCGCTTTGCACTCTACTCTCGTGGATGTGTAGATGACAATGAGGATGTATTTTCCCTCGTGGTCTATCTTATAGACTACCCTAGCCCTAGCCCTTGTCTCCCGAGTCAGTCTTCATTATCCAGTGACTTTGTCACTTTATTCGGTCAGTCCATTCTATCCCTTTCTTTCTCATCGAGAGATTTTCTGCGATCTTTTCAAACATTTTTTCATCCAATCTCTCGAGGGGACATATCATTCCCATCTTTGGGCAACTCTGTATCAGTTCATATTATCTTCTTTGAAACAACACCACAAGCCGCATTGTCTCAAAGAGGGGCAAAATGTAGACACCCAAAATTGTCTAGTCTAATTAAATAAATATTTTATTTATTTAGTTATCTAAGCCTAATTCTTCTATTAATTAAATAAATCTTTATTTATTTAATTAATTCATTTATCCTCTTCTAGCCTTATTTCTCATTTAAATAAATACATTTATTTATTTAAATTATCCTTTTCCTAAATTAAATAAATATCTTATTTATTTAATTGATCCCACTTCTTCTATTAATTAAATAAATCTTTATTTATTTAATTAATTCATTAACCTTTTCCACCTATGACACATGTCATTCATCTCTTAATTCATACACTACCTACCCCTTTCATTATTTTATTATTTCTTTTACCTACCCTCTAATCATAGCCGACCTCCTTTTACACCTCTCAATCTTATCCCTCCATTTCACATAGTGTCTTCTATATAAGGAGATGCTTCCTTCATTATCAAACCCTAACTCAATTACGCACTCGACTACACTACACTTTTGAACATGGGCGATCCTACTTGCAACCACATTCCGTTCTTTGTTGAGCTCTTGTGCACATAAAATCTGAGAGCAAATATATCAAGCAAGATCAATGGAGATAGGAAGAATGGAGATCCAAACCCTATTGGACATGTGATGGTATAATCTTTGTGATTTCATTTGATTTGCATTGTCTTAGGTAATCTTCATATGTTATGGTGGATCTTTGTTGTTGTTAGGCTAGGGTTTTGTGGTTGAATTCAATTAGCCTTTCAATATTATCATTATTGTTATCCATTTTCACCATATACAATAGTTACTGGCTTGGTAACTTTCTCATTTATGCCTTCCAACAGTTGTTTGATCCATGCTATATTGGTACAATTCAATGCTGCAGCAACATATTCAGCTTCTACTGTTGACTATGAAATACATCCTTGTTTCTTGCTAAGCCAACTCACTAGTCTTTCCCCTAAAAAGAAAGCTCCACCACTTGTGCTTTTCCTGTCATCTATGTTGCCTGCTCAATCAACATCAATATAAACTTTTAAATCAAAGTCATTTCTGTTCTGATATACTAAGCCATAATCCTCAGTGCCTTTCAAGTATTTGAAAATTCTCTTGATTGCTGTCATGTGTGTTTCCTTGGGATCTGTAGAAAATCTTGCAACTATACCAACTGCATGTGCTATGTCTGGTCTTTTGTGAACAACATATTGCATTTTTCCAATCATAGATCGGTAAAGTGTCTCATCAACAGATGTAGATTCATCATTCTTTGATAGTTTACAGTTGGTGGTCATAGGAGTACTTACTGGTTTTGATTCCTCCATTCCAAATTTCTTCAAGATTTCCTTTATATACTTGGATTGAGTAATGAAAATCTCATCTTTCATTTGCAGTATTTGTAGACCTATAAAATACTTTATCTCACCGATTAACAACATCTCAAATTCTTTGCTCATTTCATTTCCAAAGTTCTTGCATAAAGAGTCATTTCCATAAAAGATAATATCATCAACAAATATGGCTGAGATCAGTATTCCATTTTCATCATTCTTCATGTACATATTGTTGTTTTCACTTGTCCTTATAAAACCAATCTTGATTAAATAAGAGTGCAATCTTTCATACCATGCTCTAGGTGCTTGTTTCAGACCATACAAAACTTTGTTCAGTTTACATACCTGATCTATATTCTCTCCTTCAACAAATCCTTCAGGTTGTTCAATAAAAACTTCTTCTTCTAATATACCATTCAGAAATGCAGATTTGACATCCATTTGATATACTTTGAAATTCTTGTAAGCAGTGTATGCCAACAATGTTCTTACTCCTTCAAGTCTTGCCATGGGTGCAAAAGTCTCACCATAATCAATTCCCTCTTCTTGAGCATAACCTTTGCAAACTAGTCTTGCTTTCTTTTGAATGACCTCACCTTTTTCATTCAGCTTGTTTCTAAAAATCCACTTTGTACCGATTACATTTTTGTCCTTCGGTCTTGGGACCAGTGTCCATGTGTCATTCTTCTTGATTTTATCAATCTCTTCTGTCATAGCATTTATCCAATCTTCACTGTTAAATGCCTCTTTCACTATCCTTGGTTCAAATTCAGATATCAGACATGTGTTCTATCTCAGTTTATTCCTTGTCATCACTGGATCATTCTTATCTCCTATAATATGACTTGATGCATGATTTCTTCTGACATACTTGGCTAATATAGGCTCGGTAGATTCTGTATGATCTTCTTCATCACTCGGTAACTGGATATTCTCTTCACTTCCTTCAGCAGTTTTCTCGGTAGGACTTCTTAGTTGAACATATACAAATCCTTCATAATCTTCTGGTTCTTTGGAGTTTCCTTCATCATTTCTTTCTGCAAATTGATCAATTTTCACATTTGCACTTTCTACTATTTTGTTAGATGATTTGATCATACATTTAAATGCTTTTCTTCTAGAAGAATAACCAAGAAATGTTCCTTCTTCACTTTTCTGATCAAACTTACCATTTCTGTCATCTTTGTGAACATAACATCTACTTCCAAAGATTTTAAAATAACTTACATTAGGTTTCTTGTCATACCAGATTTCATATGGTGTCTTCAAGGTTCCTTTCTTCAGTTGTACTCGGTTTAGGGTGTAAACTGTAGTGCTGATTGCTTCTCTCCAAAATGTTTGAGGTACCTTCTTTTTTATCATCAAGGTTCTTGCACAATCCACAATTGATCTGTTTCTTCTCTTGGCTATCCCATTTTGCCAGGGTGTTCTCGGTGCAGATACTTGCCTCTTTATACCATGATCATTGCAATATAATTTGAATTCATCAGAAGTGAACTCACCTCCTCTATCAGATCTAAGACATTTTAGTTGTCTTCCTGTTTCCTTTTCAACTCTTGCCTTGTACCATTTGAACATTTGAAAAGCTTCTGATTTTTCTTTTAAAAACATTACTGACATCATTCTTGAGTAATCATCCACAAATAATATGAAATACTTATCACCATTATAACTCTGAACTTTCATAGGACCACAAAGATCAGTATGCACAAGATCTAAGATTCCCTTAGAGGTGTAGGACTTACTTGTAAAGCTTGATCTTGTCATCTTACCCATCTGGCATCCTCGACATATAGCATTCTCAGGTTTCTCAAGACTCAGTAGACCTCTTAGTCGGTGCTTCTTACTTATTTTGATCAGATTATCAAAATTTACATGACAAAACATTTTATGCCATAACCAGGTATCATCTATCTTTGCATATAGACACTTATTCCGAGTTGAGTCAAGGTGAAATGTATTACCTTTTGTTTGTGTCCCAGTAGCTGCTAACTTTCCATGCTTGTCATGAACTTTGACAATTCCTTTTTGAAACTCTATTCAGTATCCTGTATTGTTTAGCTGCGCTACACTCAACAAATTGTATTTCAAACCTTCAACCCAATAAACATCATTACATTTAGCATTGTCAAGAAGTGTTATAGATCCTTTAACTCTCACTGGACATGGTGCATCATTACCAAATCTTACATAACCTCCATCATAATCTTCTAACATAACAAACTTGTGTTTATCACCTATCATGTGATGTGAGCATCCACTATCTATGATCCAAGAATCATTAGTATTTATGTGAGATATTAAAGCTTTTTCTTCGTACCTTTCTTCATCTGATCCATCTTTGATAGCCACATAAACAACTTCCTCTATATCAGTTTCATCTGATTTATCATCATTAGATTCCTCATCAGCTCTTAGACATGTCTTTTTATCTCTTCTTCTGAAGTCTCAGTGTCCTTTGTAATGATTATCTTTCTGTCTGTCATCTCGGTAATCTCTTTTCATTGGATTCTTTGTCAGGACAATTAGAAGCCATATGTCCTATTCTATCACAGTTAAAACATTTCAAAGGCAAATTTCCTTTGTACTTACCTTTTCCTCTCGGTAGTCTTCTGGCTAATAGTGCTTCAAACTCTTCTTGCTTTCTGATTTCTTCATAAAGTTTGTGTACCTCCTCCATGTTTTTGCGAAATCTTTCACTTGCTCCACTGTGATTCCCTTCAGAGTACTTATACTTTCTATCATTGTAATCACCAAATCCATCAAGATGAAAAGAACTAAATGCAGACTCAATTTTATTTACCAAAGACCCACTGTTATCAAAGTTACTTAACTCAAATGCATGTAGCTTACCAATAGTAGCATCCAAAGAAACTGACATATTGGGTACAAACCTAAATTCATTGATTGCAGAGACTCAGATTGCATAAGAAGGTAGAAGGGTTCTTAATAGCTTACTTGTGACATCCTTCTCTTCAATGGTTCCTCCTGCTCCTTTGATTTGATTGACAATCTCCTTTAACCTTGTACTGTACTGAGTTATGTTCTCACCTTCATTCATTCTCATAGATTCAATTTGTCCTCTTAGACTATCCACTTTTGCTCTTTGAACATGTTCATCACCACCATACACAAATATGAGCTTGTCCCACATTGCCTTGACATCATTGCAGCCTTCTAGATCATTAAACTTTGAGTCGGTCAATGCAGATGTTATTTCAATCATTGCTTGAATATGTTTTTGCTTTGCCTTTATCTCTTCCATTGTCAATGGATAGGTGCTAGGTGTAATGAAATCATTCTCCAGATAATATACAGCATATTCTTGAATTCCTGATAGGTGCAACTTCATCCTTTTTTGCCATGTAGAGAAACTTGACTTATTCAGCTTCGGTGCATACTTCTTATACATCTTTGGATCTTTTTTTCTCAAGTGCCTTTAAACTTTTCTTTCGGAGTCCAAAGCTCTGATACCAATTGATAACTCTGATGCCAATTGTTAATAAGATGAGAGGGGGGGATGAATCATACAAACTTAATCTTCAATATATTCAACAGATTCAACCTCAGTAGCTTTAACAGATATATGTTACCAAAACTATAAAACATGCAAACTTAAGAACACATAATCATAACAACACTCATAACACCAGATTTAACGTGGAAACCCAAATAGGAAAAAACCTCTGTGGGATTTCAGACCCACTAAGAAATATACTCTTCTAGAGTATGCTCGGTTAAAAGAAAATCATGTTAAAGATTACAAACACATTGCTAGATGTGACCCGGTTAAGGGATTTCCCTCAGATCTATTAGGATCTTCACCTTGTTAGAGGTGACCTTGTTAAAGGGTTTCAAACACTCAATTAGAATGTCACCTTGCTAGAGGATTTACAAATAAGACTGTTAAGTCCACTCGGTTAAGAGATTTTTTGTCACTTACAAATAAATAACAGTAATGAGTATGTCTGCAACTTTGCATCTAAAATGCTAAAGCAGAGTCTTATTTGCTCAATACAATCTAGTCATAGGACTTATCTTGTCCCTCTGCTGGGCTCCTTGCTCTGTTATTCAAATAGGTCTTCAAGCTTTTGTGCTCGGTAATCACTATGTAGCATCCCTGTGCTTACACTTGCTCACATACCTTGTTTATCAACAGTTCCTTATTTATAAACAATTTGCTAACCGCTTAATCTCTTTGATCACATTTCTCATGATCAATCATAGCCATCAGATCTTCAATCTTGACCAGATTCAATGTATCCTTCGATCGGAAAATGTTTTACCTTGCCTTGGAACTTGCATACATTTCTTGGAACTTGTGCTAGGGTATTGCGGTTCAATCTGAGCTGTAGATCTTCCTGCCGATCTTCCATTGCCATAGATCCTTAACAAACTTTATACAGGTTGTATCAATCATTTAATCATAACCAACTCATCAGCTTCCATCATTAAACAACGCATGTATACATCAAATGCATTCTGTTATTACTCAGTTGCAACTCGGTAAATACTAAACTTCACTCGATAGACATTCCGCCTTCATTAACCGATAGCGATAACCTTAAGGTTTATCGACTAGGTTCCTTGCTCGGTAACATAGTATAGTATTAATCTTACAAATAATAGCATGTGTAGGATATCAAAACAATCTAAACAACATGATCTCATCATTGTCTAACTCGGTAATAGTTGCCCATTGAATAACTTATTCCTCCCCTTAATCATCTCATTCTTTTTGTGTCTTTTACCGACATCTTAATTCTCTTCAAAACATACTTCTTAAGATATGACAACATCATACTAAATCAGAAAATCAATTTCTTGACATCAATGAGAAAATAATATTGTGAAGATAGTAAACATCCTTAATCAGTTATATCCATAATTATCAACAACCTTCTCAATATCCTAATTGAAATGCCAGCAATCTCTTATTGTCTGTTATAATGCCAACAACCAATTGTCCCGCAACCTTTTCATACAAGTCTAAGATATTTTTTATACATCTAGCCTCCCAAGTCGTAGCTTCTCCAAAAGAAGGGTATCATCCACAAATTGAAGGTGAGTCACATTACCAATACCTCCAGAGACCTGTAGCCCCCTCAGATGTCCTAAACTAGCAGAACCTTTTAAATCTTTGTCCAAGGACTTAGCAAGAATAAGAAACAAAAAAGGTGATAGGGGGTACCTTACCACAACCCTCTACCTACATTAAATGACTTTGTAGGCACATCGTTCACAAGTACAATGAGAGATGTTGAGGATATACAGCTAAAAACCTAGTCACACTAATCTTTATGAAATCCAAACTTGTACATCACCTTCATCAAAAGTCCCCATGAAAAACTATCATATGCCTTATTAATATCAAGTTTAATCAGCATTCCCTCCTCATTTCTTGACTTCTCTGAATGATATGTTTCGTGAGCCACTACAATCCCATCTAAAATTTGTCTCCCCTTCAAGAAACCACTCTATTCATTTGAAACTATCATATTCAAACATCTCTTTAACCAATTGGTCATAGCTTTCATAACAATTTTATAGATGGAATTGCAAACTGCAATTGGTCTAAAGTCATCAAAATACTTGGTATCGAATTTCTTAGGGACAAGTGCTATGAAGGTAGAGTTCCAAGCTCTCATCATTGACCTCCTTTTCCTACACTCCTCAACAACCTCCCAAACATCCTTTCCCTCAACATCCCAAAATGTTTGAAAAAATTCGACTTGAAATCCATCAGGTCCTGGGGCTTTCCTAACCCCCAAAGAAAAGGTATCTTGCTTTATTTCCTCACAAGTAAATAGAGCGATCAATATGTCATTTTGATCACTTGATATAAGAGTGGGAATGTGATTCAAAAGATCGGTTTATTGTCTAGCTGTGAGACTCCCAGAAGTGAATTGAAATAAGTCTTTGCTTCCTCACGAATGGAAATGATATCCTCAATGATATCCCAACAAGTGTAAGTAATGAGGTGGTCTTATTATTTTGTCTTCTAATCTTAGTGGCTATTGTAAATAACTTAGTATTTCGGTCACCCTCCATCAGCTATTTCACCGTAGATTTTTGCTGCCAAAAAATCTCCTCCATTCTAAGAATTCTTTCATGTTTCTGTATAAGCTCCCTCTCTCGATCCCTCAAATTATGAGAGAAACCAGAAGCATATACCTACTTCTCCACAACCTTGATCTCTTCTTCAATTTTAAATTTCTCCTCAAACTAATTTCCCATAACTTCCTTGTTCCACTGCCTCGACTACCTCCTTACTTTAGCCAACTTCTGCCATAAAGAGAAGCATTTGTTGCCCTTGAAATCTTTGCTCCACCATCCCTGGAGAGAGTTCTTAAAATCTGGGTGTTCATACCAAAAGGATTCCATCTTGAAGGGAATCCCTTTAGGCTTAGAGTTTGAATTGATCTCTAAGGCAATAGGCTAATGATCAGATCCACCACACTGCAACACTGAAGAGGAGAAGCCACCCTTTTCCAAAAGCCATACAAAATATACAAAAAGTCTGTCTAAGCGACACCTAATATTCTCATCCCCGATTCTTCTGTTGTTCCAAGTGTGCCAACCCACTTTGGGAAAAATATCAACTAAGGCAAGGTCCTCACAATTTTTTTTGAAATCAAGATATCCTGAGTTGGGTAAAGCTCTGCCACCAGAATTCTCTAAGGGAGAAAGCGTAGCATTGAAATCGTCGCCAATAATCCACTCTTTTTCTCCCTGGGACCGTCTAAAATCCCTAATATGCTCCCACAAACCTTGTCTTCCCTGAATAGAGTTATGGCAATAAACATTAGTAGCCAGAATACAAAGACCATACCTAATATTCTTCATTTTAATAGAGAGGCAGGAATGATGCATATATGTAACCTTCCCCTCCCAAGATAAGCTATTCCAAATAATAGCCAGGTCCCCAGCAGTACCATCGACATCCATAGAAATGCAATCACTTGACTTCCACACTCGAGGCAATTGCTCTTTAAATCTGCTAGCATCAACTTTTGTTTCTTGGATAAAAATACTATCAGGAGTTTCTAGGATATATTTTGATTTAAGGTTTGTGTTATGGTTACATTCAGCTTACGGTTAGGGTTAATTTTGGTTTAGAGAGTTCATTTAGATTTGTGATTAGGGTTCATTTGGGTTCACAATTAGGGTTCACCTAACACTATAATTTGCCTCATCAAGCCATAACCCTAATCCTAACTATTATATAATAATTTTGCATTAGGGTTCATTTTGATTCACTCTTAAAGTTTGGGTTTAAATTTAAGTTTTATTTTTAATTCTAGGTTTAGCATTAAGGTTCAATTTGGTTTTGTATTTAATTAGGTTTAGTTTTAGGACTAAGATTAGATATAGAATTATAGTTAGGGTGAGACTAAAATGTTAACCCTAATTTAAAAAGGTTCAGGGTTCAATTTGGTTTAGTATTTTATTAGGCTTAGGATTGGAGTTGAATTTGGTTTAGTGTTAGGATTAAGGTTTCATTTGCTTTAAGCTTAGGGTTTCATTTAGTTTAAGTTTAATGCTAGGTTTTCATTTAGTTTAGATTTGAGGTTACGTTTTAATTTGGTTTAGGTTTGGGATCAATTTGGTTTAGTATTCAAGAGAAATCAAAATTGAAATGTAGCCATTAGTAAATTATAATCCTAATTTTACCAACACTTAATTGCTAATACAATAGTAGCCAATATTAAATTATAATCTTAATTGTACCATAAATTAACGCTAATACAGTAGGAGCTATAATCAAACTTTACTTGTAACCTATTTTGAGCACTAATTAAAGTTGAACCCTAATTGTAGTTGAACCTAAATGATTGATTTAAGGTTAATTGAAGTCTAAGTCAAACTCAAAAAATCTAGCAAAATTAGGATTGGTTTTTAGTTTGATTATGGTGTTCAATTAATTTTAGGGTAAAGGTTGGATTTTATTTAATGTTTAATTAGGTTTAGGTGTACACCTTAATATTAGATATAGTTCAATTTGATTTAGTCTTAAGGTTAGGGTTTATTTTTGTTTAGGTATGAAATTAGAGTTAGGGTTGGTATTAAAATAGTTTAAATATAATTTAGTAATGGTTACAATTGAATTGGGTTTACTTTTGCTCATGGTTAGGGTTATTGCTAAGGTTAGGGTTAAATGTGGTTTATAGTAAGTATTTAGTTTGGTAGTGTTAATATTATGATACAATTTGGTTTAGAGTCAAATTGTGAAAGTTTAAGTTAAATTATTGGAGTCAAATTGTCAAAGTTAAAGATAAATTATTAGGTTAAGGGTTACCGATCAATTTTAGGTTAAGGGTTATGGATCAATTTGGTGCAAGGTTAGAGTTATCGTCTAAAATTTTGTTATGGGTTGGTTTAACATTCAGTTTGATTTAGTGTTCAATTTTTTAAAAAAATTAAAATTCAATTTTGTATTGTGTTAGAGTTAAAAAATTTTTTGTTAGGCTTAAGGTTCAATTTATTTTTGTGTTAGTGTTTATTTTAGTTTAGTTTACAATTAATTAATTTAGATTGAATTTGGTATAGGGTTAGGGTGTAATTTGGTTTATAGGATTCAATTAGTTTAATAGTTGGCATTTAATTTGGTTTAGTTTTAGGGTTCACTATGATTTATTTAGTTAGGGTTTATTTTGGTTTAGTGTTAGGTTTATAGTTCGATTTAGTTAGGGTTCAATTTGGTTAAGTGTTAGAGTTATGGTTGAGTTTGGTACAAGATTTGGGTTTAATTTAATTTAGGATTAGGGTTCAATATGGTATATGGCAAATGTTCAAATTGGCATTTTATTTTATTGTTACGTGTATATTTGAAATTGGTTTAGGGTAGAATAAGGTTTAGACTTAGGGTTCAATTTTGTTTAGAGTAAGGGTTATTGTTCCCTTTGGTTTAGGGTTCAATTAGATTTGCATTTAGAATTCAACTTGGTTTCTGGCTAGGGTTTTTTTATTTTAGTGTTAAGGATATAGGTTAATTTGGTTTAGTGTAAGTTGTTAATTTTTTTAACTATTAGGGTTAGGGTACAATTTTGCTTACAAGTAGGGCTAGGGTTGAACTTCATTGAGTGTTAGGGTTTGAAATTTGGTTTAGTGTTAAGTTTTCAATTTGGTTTACGATTAAACTAATTTTATAGTTGGCATTTAATTTGGTTTAGTGTTAGTGTTCAATGCGAATTAAGGTTAGGGTTTATTTTGGTATAGTGCTATGTTTATAGTTTAATTTGGTTTAGGGTTACAATTCAATTTGGTATTTATTGCTAAAGTTCAGTTCAACTTGGTTTAGTATTAAAGTTCATTTGGATTAATGTTAGGGTTAAATATGTTTTAAATTTAGGGTTCATTTTTAATTTGGTTTACTATTAGGTTTAGGGTTTAGGGTTAGGGTTCACTTTTGCTTTAGTGATATTGGCTTAGCATGAGGGTTAAATTTGGAACAACGTTAAAGTTCAATTTTGTTTATAATTCAATTTGGTTTAGTTTTTGGATTAGATTTCAATTTGGTACAAGGTTAGGGTTCATTTTGATTTAGTGTTAAGGTTAGGGTACAATCTTATTTAACATTACAATTCAATCTTGTTTAGTGTTTATTTACGAAGGTTTTTGGTATTTAATATTCAATTAGGTCAATTTTGTTTAGTGTTATGGTTATGATTCAATTTGGTGTATGGTTTGGCTATAATTTGGTTTAGTGTAAGATTTAGTGCTATGGTTAACATTCAATTAGGTTTAGTACTATAGTTAATTAAGTTCATAGTCAAGGTTTAATGTCATTTAATTATAGGTTTAGGGTTAGGATTCACTTTGGTTTAATGATAGGGTTTATTTTTAATTTGGTTTAATATTAGGGTTAGGATACAATTTTGTTTACAAGTAGCATAAGAGTTAAATTTTATTTAGTGTTAGGGTTTAAAATTTTGGTTTACTATTATAGTTAAGGTTTCATTTGGCTTATGATTTGGATTCACTTTGGTTTAGGGTTACGATTCGCTTTGATTTAATGTTAGGATTAGGGTTTTTTTTGTTTAGTGTTTGAATTTGATATAGTTTTAGAGTTGAATTTGGTTTACAATTCAATTAGATTTAATTTGGCTTATGATTTGGATTCACTTTGGGTTAGGGTTGAATTTGATATAGTTTTAGAGTTGAATTTGGTTTACAATTCAATTAGCTTTATAGTTAGAGTCTAATTTTTCTTAGTGTTAGTGATCAATATGATTTAAGGTTAGGGATTATTTTTGTTTAATGCTATGTTTAGAGTTTAAGTTGGTTTAATGTTCAATTTGGATTAGAAATATGGTTGATTTTGGTTTAAAGTCTGAGTTATGGTGTAGTTTGGTTGAGAGTTAGGTTTTAATTAGGGTCACAATTAGTGTTAAATTTGGTTTATACTAAATTTGAATGAGTTTAAGATTAGGGTTTAATGTTCAATGGTAAGGTTGAAATTTGATTAAGATTAGGATTTTAATTATTTGTATGTTATATTTAAGTTTTAATCCCACATAACCAATTCTCATTTAAAAAAATATATACATTGTCAATTTTTAAAAACCCTTTTAAACTTACATATAATATCAATATAATATCAATAAATGCAAAAAACATTAAAATAAATTATTCATATAACTTTAATGTTAAGGTTCTATTTGGCTTATGATTTAACTTGGGTTATGATTATATGTTAACTCTAAAAAATAAATTAAAATAAATTATAATGTTTATAAATTTTAGCCATGGATGTATATGTTGCATTAAATTCGATTAAAAAAATAGTAAAAATAAAAATAAAATTACAAACTTAAATAAAAAAATATTATAAAATTACACATATTTATACATAATTTAAATCAAATCTACATATACACATACATATATTTATATACAAAATTAGAATGATGAATGTAAAGAATTACAATATACAAAATTACCTAATTTGAATCAAATCAATTTAATGGAGAAAGAGATGAGATTTTTCAAAAATAGTCAAAAAGAAAGAAAGAAAAAAAAAAAAAATTAAAAAATTGCACATTTTCAAGTAACTGCTCCATATAATATTAATAACATCATTCTAAGTCCAATAATTAAGAAATAATAACTATCGTACATTGATAACTGTTTACTAAATATAAAGAACCTTGATTAAATATTAGAACAGTATTTATATGAAAAACAAAAGGTGTGGGGTACTATAGAATACCGCCTTTCTCCTCTCTCATCTTCTTCAACGCTTGGCCGACGTCGAACTCATGCAACCCGCATAATTGAATTGATAGATAGTCAGTAGGTTGCATGGGACGAGCCAAACATTTTCTTTTTCACGAAATATTTAAACTATATTTTGAGATCCTTTAACAATGTAAATTATAATAAATGTTCATTTAACTATTTTTATTTTAAGTTTTATTATTGCACTTTTTCTTTAAAAGAGTATAATGCGTAAATTAAAAAATAATATATATATTTTTTAGAAATGATTTTTATGGAAAATATATTTCTCTATTAAATGATCTTAGGACTAATTAAATAAATGCATTCAAATAGCAATCAATTTAATTTAGATTCAATATTTGAAATTCATAAAAAATAAAATATTTAATTAAATGTGGAAAATTAATTAATTATAAGTGTATTTAGCATTAATTTTGTTTAGAAATGTTGGTGAAATAGTGTAATTATTGAGTGTATAGTTATGATCTCAATCATTCATTCGACACACACTAAGCAATCATAACACAAATCTATTTAGGCCAAATTCACACACTACTAAGGATATAATATTCACATAACTTTGCATAGTATCACTTACTCTCCACATAGATGTGTATATCTACACTTGGATTCGCCCAAATAGCACATATATGTCTAACACTTAGCCCTAGGTGAGTTTTTCACTTCTCAAATTTATGTTCATTTGGAAAGTATAACATAAATGCATGGCATTTGTTGGCATAATATTGAAGGCCTAGCTTATGACCCTTTGCATAAAGGAGCCGATTATTTTCTGCTATAAATAGCACACAAATACAAAATATCATGCATCAACATGCATATGTGGCCATATGAACTGTAAGCATCAGGGACTGGATGGGGTGATGGAGAAAATGACTTTGTTTATGCGACACGAGAGAGGTCATTGTGATGAGGCCTCTTGACCACAAAGAAAAGTTAAGCCGACAATTGTCCACCAATGTTGATGTGAAGCCAACAAAGGGGGCGATAAAGTGTACCGTCATTCGGAAAGTGAGAAGTGGTAAGAATGTTTCATCGGTCAAAGGCTATAGAGTAGTTGTCTTGTGTAAGTTACAAAAAAAGAAGTGCATACCAACAAGTTTTTACATACATAATATTGTATTCATCTACTTTCATTTAATATAATTACATTGCAAAGTCTTTCGCTCTCTTTTAATGTGCATATACATACCATTTTAGAGTTTGTTATGCATATTCTACAAATTTTATAGTTTATTACTTTAATTTATTTTCAAATTCTCTTAGGGGCCAAATCATTAATGTTAAAGCTTGAAAAAATTCAACATTTTTGTGCTCTTCCAAATATGCTCACAACATTAATTAAAGAATCACATTCCTTGTTCCATTGTAAACATCAACACTAAGATAAAAATAGTAGATAAAAATGTATAGGTATGGTTACAATAGAAGTGCAACACCTACTTAATGCAAACTTGAAAATGCAATACCAAATTTGTGGAGAATTACATGACTTCATGACTCAACTTGGACCAATATCAATGCTTTACAAACAACCAATTATAATAGACTACCACTTTCCTTTTAGAGTTCAACTAGATAGTTGGAATCAATAGCTCAAATCATACTCATATTTTAACAAATTCAATGATGCTGAAAAATATTTCATTCAAGATACTAAAAATTTCAATCACAGTACATCCCTAGTGGCAAGCAACTAGTGCCCAACATAACAAGGAGCATGATCCTCCATCATAAATTAGAATGAATTTGTCAATTCTTTAAAAAATAAATATTTTCCCTTAAACACTATGAGGATGAATATTACTACCAAGTTCCTTCACTAATTTAGATAGGTTTTCCCTTTTGATCTTTCTTTTTGGGGTGGAGGTCATTTTGGGTGTTCAATCTCAATTTGTTGATTGTGTGATTGTGATGTGTGACTTACTTTGTTCACTTAGGGTTCTCCCTCCAACCCCATGGTTAGTTCAACCCCCATAGTCATTACATACACATATGCTTCCCTCTCATGTTTCTCCCATCATTTTCTATGAGACTTGATAACAAGGTAAACTACTATAAATGTTATCCCTTGAATCGTAGAGAATAATAAACCCATCAAACACTAACATTAAGCCACTCAAAATATTTTACCCTCAAACGTCTTGTGTTAGCCACCAAACCCTCATCAATGAAGTTGTGAGTTTCCCCATTATCAGACAAAACCATCGCCTTATGTTTTTGTAAGACCCCTCTAACTCGAAGATGATAATATATGGGTGCTCATAAAAGTGTTGCAATTGTACGAGGCTGTGAGATCTCTCCTCCTAGCTTCTCCTCATGTTGAATCACATCCAAGGCGATCTTGAGCTCAACCTCATTAACCTTTGAATCCTCATTGGTTACTACCTCAATGTAATGTACATGTCCTTTTTCTAAGCATCTATGTCCAACCAAGCTCCCTTGGGTTGCAAAAAATCCTTATGAAAAGGTCTCCTATGTTGTCGAGGATGCATTCATGGAATAGGACTTATTCTTAGTTGTGGTATCTCCCAAACTCAAGGCCCTCTAAATCTCTCAGTGAATAAATGTAGACTCAAAATCACTAACAAAAAAGTGACTTTGATAGTCCCTCAATAAACAAAAAAACAAAAGTTTCCTCTCCATCAATTGCTAAAACTATGCTACATAATCTTCCATTGAATTGTACGACCTCAAACATGTCAACTCTCTAAAATGCACCTTAGGATACTTTCTATCAAACCCATCTATAAGTATTTACATGAAATCAACATATGTCACAACACTAAGATGTCCTTGTATAATTAACACATAATCCTATCAGTCATGTGTTGTACCATCCAAATGAAGAATTGCAAACTTTATAACTTTATATTTTGTCATACATTTGAGTGAAAGACATGTGTCTAGTTTATGGACCCAAGCCAATGCAGTGACATTCCCTAATCCATCCAAACTTGGGAGAGTCAACTTGTTCACCCTCTACTGTAAATATTTGCTAAATTGTTGTGTAGGTTGTCTTCCTCTTGATCCATTCTTAACATTATGAGATTGTATGAATGAGATTTGACATTTAACATCTAGATCAAGTCTTGAATATGCATCCATGCAAGCATTAAAATCATTTATGTTAGATTCAACTTTTCCTCTTCTCATGTCAACTCAAATCTAAGAATGTGTGTTGTGTGGGCCTAGGTGTTGATCCAATTGGATACCTATTGTTATGTGTGTGGTTTTCAAATCCATTCTTGATTTGAATTATTGCCTTATATTCCATCATTATTTGTAATGTGATGAAATTGTTAAAATTATTCATGTTTAGCAACATTTGAAGGAATATTTGTGTTGTTTCCTCTTGTTGTTTTGTCATTTGTTTTTACCTCTAAGCTATTCTTTTTGTTACATTTGCATAAAAGATCCCCATTCCTCATCTCAAACAGACATCTTCTTACCCTTGTCTCCAATTTTAAACCCTAATTGTTGTGACTTAGCTTCAAATTTCTTTCTCTATATCTCCCAATAAATTAGGAAATAAACAACATTCATTCATATCAATTTACTAAATATAATCAGAAAAATCAAGAAAGACTGAAGGATTAGGGTCCCAACCATACAAATATAGTAGCTTCAGATCGATCTTACAATTTATATGATTAATTTCCAACTTCACGCGAAGCACAGGAAAATAAAAGGGAACGGGGTACTAGAGAGTACCGCCTTTGTTTTCTCTCATCTCTTCTCCTCCTTTTCAGCCAAGATTCGAACTCATGCAATCAACAAATTTAAGCCAAGAAATAGCCAATGCATTGCAAGGAACAAGCCAATTTTTTCGTCTTTCAAGTAGTATTTAACAAAACAAAATTTAAAATACTTGTTAGGATCAACTACGAATCTAAACTATAATTAATATCTATTATTGGATTGTTTTCTCTAAAAGAGTGTGAAATATTTTTTTGATAAATGATTTATACAAAAACATATTTCTGTATAAAATGATTAAAGTTAATTAAATAAATGTAATCAAATAGCAATCAATTTGATTTAGATTAGTTACATGAAATTAAAAATTATAGATATTTAATTAAATGTAAAAAGTAAAGTTATTCTAAGTGTACTTAACATTAGTTTTGTTTAGAAGTTTTGGTGATTTAAGTGCAATTATTGAGGGCACAATTATGATCTCAAGTGTTTACTAAAGTTGTATTCTTGTTGTTACCTAACATGCACCAATCAATCATAATACTTCTTTGTATAATCAGTTGCTTGTATAACTTGGCCTTGCACATGGATGTGCCTACCTACTCTTGATCAATGTACACATTTTACATTTATTTTAAAATATTATAATGGTATCATGCAAGATACAATAGATTGCATTATCTTCAAAGTAACAATCTACTAAAAGGAGATCATTCTCTTTCATATCATTGCCAATTTAGATCAATTTTCTTATTATGGATAGAAAAATATCTCATTTTTATATAAAAAATGTTTGATTATACCTTCATCTATCCAAAATAATGACATGTGGCCCTCTAAACTAAACACTCTAAATGGACCAAGTGTTTGCCCATAAGCAAGCCTTAGGATAAATACACTGAGAAAAGTGGATGACCTTCAGATCAAGAATGTTATTCCAAGTAACTTAAACCTCTTGCTCCAAGATTGTGAAGATGAATGAAAATTTTTCATTCAATTTCTCTTCTATCAAAAAGAGGGCAGAGCTATTCATTCCCTTTGAAAGAGCTTTCAAAGAATATTTCAACATACTAATCTATGTTACATATATAAAAACACAATATATAATATTTCCCCAAAAAAATTCCTCTTAATTATTAAAATAATTTTTTTGAAAAGTTAAAAACAAGTGACCTTCATAAAAAAAAATTAAAAACTTGAATAATCTAAATACATACAAACACCAACCCACAAAACATTGAAAAAGGTGATATTTAAACAAAAAATCTTCAACACAATAAGAAAAATACTTATTAATTAGTCCCTATGAGGAAAAACGAACAGCGTACTAAAGAGTACCACCTTTTTCCTTCCGCGTCTCCTACTTTAGGCCAATGTCGAATTCATGCAACTAGCATAATTGATTGAGGGGATAACTAGTAAGTTTCATGGGGATGAACCAAAATTAAAAATTTTTAACAAAAATTTCAATAAACAAAACTCAAACTACTTGTTGTGATGAACTAACAATGTTAATTATTATATGGACACAAAAATAGAGTGGAAATTAGTTTTAAAAGGGTTAGCTTCTCCTTTCATCCAACTAGCATCATGTAGGTCTAATACTCAGCGCTTTATGAGCTTTTCAATTATCAAAGTTATGTCCATTCATGAAATACAATATAAATGTATGGCATTTGTCAACATGTTATTGAGGGTTTGGCTTATGACCCTTTTGTATAAATAGTTGTCTTATATAAGTTACAAAAAAAGAAGTGCATACCAGCAAGATTTTGCATGCAAAATATTGTATGCATCTTCTTTCATGCAATATAATTACATTTTGAAGTCTTTCACTCTTCTTAATGTGCATCAACATACTAATCTAGATTTTCTTGTACATATTTTACAAATTTTGTAGTTTAATACTTTAATTTGTAAATTTATCCTCCAATTCTCTTAGGGTTGAAATCATCATGCCAATGCTTCAACATTTTCAATATGTTCATGCTCATTCAAATATGCTCATAACACAAATAGAAGAATCTCACTCCTTGTTCCATTGTAAACACTAGCAGTAAAGGAACAATGGTATATAAACATGTACCTATGTTTATAGTAGGAGTGCAACACCTACTCAATGCAATCTTAAAAATGCAATGCTAAGTTTGTGAAGAATTATGTAACTTTCATGGATAAACTTGGACCACATCAATGCTTCCAAAACAACCAATTATAACATACTGGACCATAGTCCTTTTAGGATGCAAGTCAACCTCAACATTCTAGTATTCAATGGTAAAATTAACACTATAACATTAGGTAGTTGGAGTCAACAACTCAAATCATACTTCTATTTCATTAAATTTCATAAAGCCAAATATATTTCATTTATAATACCAGACATTTCAATCATGGTACATCACTATTGGCAAGCACAAGTGCCCAACATAACAAGGAGCATTATCTGCATCAAAATTTGCAATAAATTTTTCAATGCTTTACAAAACAAGTATTTTTCACTTCAAAATAATGATGATGAATATTAATGTCAAGTTCCTTCACTACTATAGATATTTCCTTCTTGATCTCTATTTTTGAGGTGGAGGTAATTTTGGGTGTTTGATCTTAATTTGTTGGTTGCGTGATTGTGGTGTGTGGCATAGTTTTCTCACTTAGGGTTCTCCCTCCAACCCCATGGTTAGCTCAACCCCAATCATCATTAAATACACATATCCAATTTTAAAGCTCTTCTAATATAATCTTGTAGAGATTATGGTTCAAAAGCTACCCCTAAGTGATTTTGAAAGTCCTATCATAAATAAAAACTTGGGTCTTTTGTTCTGATTAATATGAAAAACAGGTTTTAAGGACCCGAAACCTTTAACAAAGGAGCATAAGATAGTTCATCAAAAAGCATCCAAACCAGCTTTGAAACAACTTACAAAAAGACTAGCAAAAAGGCCAGTAAACCGAACGGACAGCTAAAGAAAGGAACAACAAAGTGGAAAAACCAGAGAAAAGACAAAAAGACAAACAACAACAAAACTTAGGTCTTTTGTTGGTAATGTCTCGCACTATAATTGACATTGTTTGAAATTCTTCTACATATTCTTCTACTATACCTTGTTTCTTTTGTTGTATTAGCTCACTAAAATGTATCTCCAAGTCTTTTCCACCAAACATTTCTATAAACCTTTTTGTGAATTCGATTTATGTTATTATTTTATGATACCCTTGTGCAACCCATGATGCCACCATTCATGTACATTGTTCCCTCTAAGTGAACAATGACAAATAGAATAGCTTCATCTTCTATCATGGGGCTAAGAGAAAGATAAGTATCTAGTTTTTTGACCCATATCATGAAATGACGTTCCCTAAACCATCAAAAGTGGGGAGAGTCAACTTAATCTTTGTTGCAAATATTTGTTGGGTTTTCTTGTTTTACTCTTGAGATATTTCTTAATCTTGCATTATAAATATTGCATAAATGGAATTTATCTTTTAATGTCTACATCATGTCTTGAGTATGCATCTATACATTCATCAAAGACATTTGTTGCCATTTTTTATTATTTTTCTTCAAATGATTGCTTATTTCTAGGTAAGAATATGAGTTGTGTGATTCTAAGTGGGGATCCAAATGGGGTTCTATTATTATTTTATGAACGATTTGAGTTATTGCCATCTTCTCCATTGGTTTGTGTAGGCCTAGATGAATTGATTATATTATTCATACTTTGAAGTGTTTGAAGGAGAAATTGTGTTGTTTGTTCTTGTCATTGCATATAATCCTTGAATTCATTCCCTTATTCTACCTCATGATCACCCATTTTATTCTTTCTTGTACCTTTAATTTGGTTGCTACTTACCTCTAGTATGTTCCTTTCTCTTTCCAAGGCATGTTGATCTCTTTGGCTTTGCTGCATAAACTAACTTTTAGACCCACATGTTGGTTGAACGACTGCTTTGATACCAACCATAATGTCATGTTCTAGAATTTCCTTTATTTTTATTTGAATTTGAATAGCTCACATTCACAAAAGGGCTTATAGTATTATTATAATTTTGATATATATTTCATTTTTAAAATTTAATATATGAAAAATACAAACTTAGTTTTGAATATCAATTGTAATTTGCTATACAAATATTTTGAAATATTCTTCCTAAAGTTAGGGGTTTTTGTCCACTAACTTGATTAAGAAGAAATTAAGTGATTTCATTGTTGAATTATAATGTATGAGGGGTTTCATCCTCAAGATTGCTAAATCATTGATTCAGACTCCATGAAGGAAAGACAAATAATTATCTCTACATAATATGCCCTTCCTTTTCTTGATTTATCTTCTTGTATACCCCTTTGACTCCAATAGTCATAACCCCTCATATACTACCACTTTTATATTACTTAAATATATTAATTTAATCTTTTTGGTAGTTGTTTTCTAAGGGAATTGCTAGGATAGGAATAAATCCCAGTACCTCCTTAACATTTTAATATCAAAATATCAAAATATTTTTACCACTACCTATTATTTATATTTTGTGACCAACAATTTACAAAAATAAAGTCAATAGGGAGTCTTGAGTGTAGGTGGGGTCATCACATACATCCTTGTAGGGATCCTCTAAGGCAAAGTGGATGATATCCTGGTGCTCCTAAAAGTGTTGCAAGCGTACTGTATAGGGTAACTCCTACTTTTTCCTCGTGTTCAATCTCATCTAAGGCAATCCAAAGCTTGGCCTCATTGACCTCTGAATCCTCTCTTTGTATACTACCTCAATGTAATGTACATATCCTTTCCCTAAGCATATATGTTTGGGCTCCCTTATGTTGTGAAAAAACTTATGAAAAGATCTTTTATGTCGTCTTGATGGTGTATTCATGGAATAGGACTTGTTCTTAGTTGTGGTATCTTCCAAATTGAAGGCCCTCTAAATAGCTTCTTGCATGAATGTAGTCTCAAAATCCCTAAACAAGTCCTAAAGTGACTTTGATAGTCCCTCAATAAACAAAAAACTAAGTCTCCTCTCCACAACATTATGTACCATGACTAAAACTTGCTAAAACTATGCCACACAATCTTTTGTTGAAGCATGTTGCCTCAAACACATGAACTCTCTCAAATGCACCTCATAATCATTTCTATCAAACCTATCTATAAGTCTCTGTGTGAAATCAACATATATCACAAAACTAAAATGTTATTGTGTGATTAACACATGATGCTCACACTCATGTGTTGTACCATCCAAATGAATAATAGTGAACTTTATAGCTTCATCTTCTGTCATAGGGTTGAGTGAAAGATATGTGTCTAATTTTTGTACCCAAGCTAATACAATGACATTCCTTGAGCCATAAAAATTTGGTTAAGTCAACTTACTCACCCTTTCTTGTAAATCTCTATCAAATCTATATGTGTGTTGTCTTCCTCCTGATCCATTCCTAGCATTATGGAATTGAATGAATGGAATTTGACATTTAAAGTGTAGATCAAGTCTTGAATATGTAGGCCTTAAAATAACATTTTTCTAGATTCAACTCTTCCTCTTCTTGTGTAGACTAAATATAAGAAAGCATTGTGTGGCCTAAATGTTGATCAAAACTAGGCCCCTATACTATTATATATGTGATTTTCAAATCCATTCTAATTTGAATTATTGTCTTCTACTCCATTATTTTGTGAATATCTAATGGACTTGTTAGAATTATTCATGTTCCATAATTATTGTTGTTTTTCCATTTGTTATTGCTTTTGTGCTATTTGTTGTTGCATTTGCATGAAAGTTCCCCATTCCTTTCTCAATCTTGCATCTTCTTACCTCTGCCTTTGACTCAATTGCTTGCAACAAATAAGCTAGCAAGTTTATTAGCTCTAATACCAATATACTATCATTAAGTATCTTAGATGAATAAGTTATGATTTTTTCTCATGAAACAATGATAAAATATTTAAGAGATAATAACTAGCATACATTGATAACAGTTTACTAAATATAAAGGACCTTGATTAAATATTAAAACAATATTTATATAAAAATTGATCGTACAATTTATATGCTAAACAAAAGGTATGGGGTACTATAGAGTACCACCTTTCTTCTCTCTCATCTCTTCTCCACTTGGCCGACGTCGAACTCATGCGACCGACATAATCGAATTGATAGATAGCCAGTACATTGCATGGGACATGCCAAACACTTCGTTTTTCAACAAGCATTTAAACTATTTTTTCAAATCGTGTAGCAATGTAAATTATAATAAATGTTCATTTAACTATTTTTATTTTAGGTTTTATTATTGGACTTCTTCTTTAAAAAGAGTATGTATAAATAAAAAATTAATATATATATTTTTTTATAAATGATTTATATGGAAAATATATTTCTATTTAAAATGATCTAGGAGTAGTTAAATAAATGTAATCAAATAGAAATCAATTTAATCTAGATTACATATTTGAAATTCATAAATATCAAATATTTAATTAAATGTAGAAAATTAATTAATTGTAAGTATACTTGACATTAATTTTGTTTAGAAGCTTTGGTGAAAGAGTGTAATTATTGAGCATATAATTATGATCTTAATCATTCAGTCAATTTGTAAGCTTTCCATCAACAAACACACATTAAGCAATCATAACATGAATCTATGTAGGTCAAATTCTCCTTACTACTAAGAATCCAATCTTCACACATCTTTGCATGGTATCACTTGCTATGCACATGGATGTGTATATCTATACTTGGATTCACCCAAACTTAACTCTATGTGATTTTTTCACTTCTCAAATTTATGTCCATTTGGAAAGTACAACATAAATGCATGGTGTTTGTTAGCATAATATTGAAGGTCTAACTTATGACCCTTTGTATAGAGCCTTCTATTTTCCACTCAAAATAGAACACAAATACAAAATAGCATGCATCAACATACATACGTAGCCATACGAATTGTAAGCATCAAGGATCGGGTGGGGTGATGGGGAAAATAGCTCTATTTGTGCAGCATGAGAAAGGTTGCTATGACGGGGCCCTTTTACCACAAAGAAAATTTAAGCTAACAACTATCCGCCAAAATTGATGTGAAGCCAACGAAGGGGATGATAAAGTGTACCATCATTCAAAAAGTGATTATTCCTTTGTTATTTTTATCAATTTCTCGTATGTTAAATTGATAATCCCTTTGTGCATTTGTGTTTTCAGTTGGCCTTCAATTCAAATGATATATGTAAATGATGAAATACAATCATACCTTGGTAACTTGGTTTGAACATGATAAGATAACTTGTTTCCTCATATGTTGGGATTCATTATCCTTCTTTTGTCATTGCATATCAAACCTATTTTGTGCTTACACCCCCTATAACCTATCATCATTTGTGAAGTCCTATTTGGTATTCGTATGCCTATTGTCAAGGTTTATGTTATCCATTTTCTTTAGTTTAGTTTTCTCTCCTTTTTGTACTTTCAGGTTAAAAGTACACAAAAATCCCAAATACCCCCATTATACAACGGAGTTGCCCCTCTCAAACATAGAGGAATATTGTGGCTTTTCTGTACTTTCTCCAACTGTTGGCAGGATTGTCACCGCTCTTTGGGCAAACAGGGTCAATTTTGAAGGTGAATTCGTAGTGACAAGTCTGTTTACCAACAAAAAGTAGTTTGAACATGTTAACAACATGTAGAGGTGGTTTGAATGGAAGCAAATGTGAACTCTAACTCATTAATTAGAGATAGGGGATTAAGCTTAATCTTTTCTAGACATATGGTTCCCAATGAAAAACCAACACATACATTGACAACTTCATGGGGAAAGAGATTATGAATGCATATTAAATCAATAAGTACCTGAGATATTTTCAACAAGTTAATTAATGATATTACTATCATAATTCAACCGTGAAGTTTTAGAGTTAAACTCATTGACCCATGTTTCATGAGTAGTGGTTCACAAGAACACATCTATCATGAGAATGAATGGTCTACATATCACTCATTGCATCTAGGTGATGCTCACAGAGGTGAAGCATTGGTCCTTCCTGTGCGGGCACCTATCCTAGTACTACTCCAATTCAAGCACACTTAACCAAGGAGTTTCCTCCAAGGTTAAATCCACTTAGCTTGCTATCTCATTTGTAAAACCTTGAACAAGTGTTGGCCCTTATGACCCATTTTTTATAGAGCCCCTTTAGCTTGTCAATTGATAAGCAGGAGATATTTTCTATAGCAAGTCAAATTATGATATTGCTATCAAGATTTAATTATGTAGTTTTCAAGTCAAACTCATTGACCCATATTTCATGAGTAGTGGTTCACAAGAACACATCTCTCATGAGAACGAATAGTCCACCTAGAACTCATTACATCTAGGTGATGCTCTTAGAGGTTAAGCATTATGCCTTCCTAGGAGGTCACCCATCCCAATACGCTTAACCAGGGAGTTTCCTCTAAGGTTACACCCGCTTAGGTTGCAGCTCCATTTGCAAAACCTTCAGCAAGTGTTGTGCCTTATGAACCATTCATTGTAGAGCCCCTTTAGCCCATCAATTGATAAGTAGGAGATATCTCTATAGTAGGTCAAATTATGATATTGCTATCACGATTCAACTATGTAGTTTTCAAGTCAAACTCATTGACCCATGTTTCTTGAATAATGGTTCACAAGAACTCACCTCTCATGATAATGAAGCCTAGTCAATCATCTTGGTAAAGCTTTTGAAGATGTCAATCATCTTTTTCTTCATTGTGAGTTTGCGAGTAGTTGTTGGCATTTTGTCCTCTAAAAGTTATCTCTTTCATTCCCTTTACCTTTATCTTTATGGGACATGTTTCAGTCTTGGCCAGTTTTGTATTCATCTTCTCTATTTGATTGTTTGTGGTTTATAATTCCCTATTCAGTCATATGAGCCATTTCAACTGTGTAGTTTTCAAGTCAAACTCATTGACCCATGTTTCATGAATAATGGTTCACAAGAACCCACCTCTCATGATAATGAAGCCTAGTCAATCTTCTTGGTAAATCTTTTGAAGATGTCAATCATCTTTTTCTTCATTGTGAGTTTACGAGTAGTTGTTGGCATTTTGTCCTCCAAAAGTTATCTCTTTCATTCCCTTTACCTTTATCTTTATGGGACATGTTCTAGCCAGTTTTGTATTCATCTTCTCTATTTGCTTGTTTGTGGTTTATAATTCCCTTTTCAGTCATATGGGCCATTTGGTGGGAAAGAAACAAGCGCATTTTTAGATGTGACTCATCAGATTTATCGGTTGTTCTTGGGATTTTGGAAAGAAGTATTATTGAGCAAGTTAATGCTCATGTTCAGAAATATTTTAATATGAATTCAGAGTTCTCTTCTTGGGACAATTTTATGATCTCTTCTTGGAAAAGTATCATTATTCTCGTATCACTCACCTTTCCAAGGATTTAGAAAACACCTATAGACAGAAATTCCATAAAATGGCATCCTCCTAATGCCCCTTTTTATAAATTGAATTTTGATGGATCCTCCCATGGAAATCCTGGTGATTCAAGAATAGGGATAGTTTTTCGTGATTATTTGGGTTCTTTATTAGCATTAAAAGCTATGCCAATTTCTCCTGGCACAAATAATATGGCCGAGGCTTGTGCTCTTTTAGAAGGTCTTGTTATGGCTAAGGATTTGAATTTCAAATACCTTCATATTGAAGGTGATTCAACTATTGTCATTAATGCTTGCAAGGCAAGAAAAGCTGATAATTGGCATTTCCGGTATATTCTTGAACAAATATGGACTCTTCTTGATACGTTTGAGCACCTCATCATCTCACATGTTTATCGTGAAGGTAATGCATTGGTTGATTGCCTCGCTAATATGGGTTGTGACAAACTGTTATTGATTCCTCTCGATTGGGGGGTGATTTGATGAACTTCCCAAACCTATTAAGTATAGCCTGTAGAGAGTTGAGTATTTAATCTTTCTTATTATATGATTGCTTGTTTATACGAGTTGATATTCTCTTCTCTTGGTGAGGTATTTCTTTTCATAATTCCATTTGGTTTTGATTTGAGGTACTTTGCTTTACTTAATCATCACTTGGCATTCATTAATGATGAGTTGGTTGTTATTGATGTTGTTCGTGTGTTTGGTACTATCTTTTGGTGCGAAATCTGGAGATATTTATTTTCACATTGGGAATCTGTCCTTCATATGCCATTTAAAGTTTGGCGTAGCATTGTTTTCATGATTATCTCTGTACGCCGCTTCTTTTGGTTTGTCAGATTTTTTATGATATATCTCCTCTTTCTTTTCATTTACGACATAAAAATTTTGGGCTTCATTTCTCTCTAGAATTTCCGCATTCACCTCTTCTCCTTTGGCATTTGTCTATAATGGTGGACCGCAGATCTCATGTCGTTGGTGTCAGTCATGTTTTGGAACCTTGTGCTTCTTGTAAATTCTTTGCGTTTTGTAGTATATATATATTTTGGTTGCAGTTGTTTTTTGGTGCAGGGGCATGTCAATTTTTGTTGCACGATTTCTTTGTTGCAGGGCCTTCAAGATATCTCAGGAACTTATTTTGTAAATAAGCTTGCATGCTCCTATTCTGTAAAATGAGCTTGCATGCTCCTTTTTGTAAATGAGCCTGCATGCTCCTTTGTTGATCTCTATTTTGTAACTAGCTTCAACTAGAGGATTGTTCACTACTTCTCTTCTATAGTCATGTTGATGAGCAATGACCAGAGTTTTTCTTGCTGGTTCTTTTCTCTGGGAGCTCAGTTTGAACCAGTTTTTAAAGATATTGTAAAAAATATATATTATTAATAAAATATATCAAGTGGCATTGCCACCTTGCCAAAAAACAAAAAAAATTTAACAAAAAATGCATGGATTCCATGAGTAATCAATAGAGGTGCCATTACAAACTATTTGTCAATTTAATTCAGTGAAAAACCTACTGACCAATTAAGTAAAGGGTAAAAAAATCGTCAGAATGTTTGACCTTCTCATTAGCTAGCTAGTGGACAATTTGTGCATTTTGAAATAATAATGATTTAATTTTCTTGCTTTGGAGATTGATTTTGTTGATAGATGCAATAAGAAAAAGTGAAAATTGATGCATTTTGTTGCATCCAAAGTGAAAATATGATGAATGCCAAAATAAAATGGTGAATAAGAAAACAATAAAAATTGTGGTACAAATTTATTAAATTGTCTTGAGCCACCGATTTCAAAAAGCATCTCAATCCTTCAATTAAAAAACACCTTTGATCTAAAATTAATATTTAATTATTTAAATAAATTAAAGTATTTAATTAAAAACACACTCTTAATAAATGAAATCTTATTTTCCCTTTGCACTACAATTTAAATGAATTAATAACTTATGTGAGAGAACTATAAAGAAAACAAAAAATAATTTAAAATAGGTGCTAGGTTTCATGGAGGGGGCCGTTTAATCTCCCTACAAAACAATATTTGATTAAAAACACAAAATTTGCAAATCATAATAGATTTTTATGCGATTTCTCTAGTTCAATTCTCTTAAAATGCCTTTTCAATACTGAAAAAATACAAAAAAATTGCTAAAAAACAATTGTATTATATGCAAAATTGTATTTTTTATCACTTTTTTTTCTAAAGAATACTTGAACTTCTATTTTTAAAAAAGAGATGATCTCAATTTCTTTTTTTCACTATCAAAACCATAACTCTTTTGAGCATCGTACAACTATCCTAGCTAAAAATAACCTGCAAAGTTAGGAGTGTTCTTTTATATGTAGTATAGTGGGTGTTAGGAGAAGAATTCATGATCTCCGACCACAATTAAAGCGTCACTGGACATTTCCTCAATGTGTGTTGTGGTCATGTTGGATATCGGAGAGGCAAAAGAGTTGATTCAGAAGATGGTTGATAATCTATTAGAAAACCAATCCCTTAGAGATTTGTATGAGGTTCTGCTGGCTGTTATATATGGTTTTGGAATGCTACTGTTGGATGGAACTCTGCTGGTAAAAATTGGTGTGGTATATGGGCACTGGAGCCCATTTATTATTATTGGTCTCCTATAGAAAGAGGCTTGAAGGAGGATGAAGGCAACATGCATGGGTCTGGATTTTTTCAAACAAGTGACAGGATTCGTCACCTTTAAAGGTGTCTCTTGGCAGCACTGTCATCTCGGATTGCTCTGAGAATGAGGTAGAAACGTGAATCTCTGCTATGGTTACAGTCAAATAAAGTTGTTCTAAAGCTTTCTGTTTTCTAAATATTATTTAGGTTGACATACAAATGCTTGAAGGAAAATAGCATTACAGGGGTATTTGTTTGTTACCCCATATATAGCATAGGAAGGTAGGAAAATGTGTGCTTTGTGGTGCCATATTCCTATCTGCTGATGACGTTAGACCATCTCTTTAAACATGTTCTATCATTATTAGTCATTGATTGTTGCTTCTAGAAAAGTTGTTGCCCTTTGCACACTGATGTCATTCTGACCTTCAAATGTCCAGTTAACTCTTAGATTGCCCTTGTATAATTTCTTCTTATTCCTCATTGTTGGTTTTGTCATTTTTATCCTTTTTCATTCTCTGAAGAAAGCATTAAAATTGCCATTGGGAGTTTTGTTATATCTTTGGGTAAATGAAATAAAAAGTCAAGGGAATTGGAATTAAGGATCACGAATGTCTCTAGAGTCATTGTAATGTTTCTATGGCTTTGTGAATGCTACTAGTCATAATTCTTCTAAAGCCTATGAACACAACGGTGTCTAATGTCATGGGGGTTAATTCAGTTACAGTAAGATGAAAGAGTTCTTGTCTGAAAAACTAAGGAACCAACTATGTCTATTGCTTACTATGCTTTTTGGTAACCCATGTAATCTAAAAACCTCAATGTAAAATAATTCGGCCACTTGACGTGCCTTAAACTCTATAGATATGGCAAAAAAAACAGTCTGTCAACCACCACATATATGCAAATCTTGATAGTTTGGTAGGCTGATATACAAACAAAAACCAATTTTTAGAAATCTGTTGTCTACACTTTATGTTTTGATCATCCATATCAAGGTCCTGAGGTATGATGCTCTCTAGATACACATCTGTAATGTCCCCTTTTGGGATTGCCCTGAATCTTGCCCTTGTAAATATCAAAGTCTGCTAATTTTCACCCTTTTTAATTCTGATATTAGATATTGACTCACTAACTTTCTTGTCTTCTTTTATCTTATGGATGGTTCCTCCAATTCTCCCTTCTCAATTGAATTAATCTCTTCTTTATATCTTCATTTGTGGGAAGTCACACCTCTTCATAAGAAATGAGTCATCACTCTTCATTGCTGCCCTTTGAGAATAATAAATTATTCTTCAAATTGATCTCCCTTGGATGTCCTCATCAAATGAGACTTTCTCCTTTTAATATTCTCCAATGTGAGGGAGAGGTCACACCTCTTCATCATGTATGCCCCTTTGGCAAGAGACACACCCTTTCCACCTTTAGCACCCTTTGAAAGAGTGCAACTCTTCATTATTTCTGCCTTTTGAAAGGAACACAACCTTTCACATTCAGATCTGCACTTTTGATTCCTCAAATTATCCTCTCAAACGAGGTTCTCTTCTTCCTTTTATATCTCATGTTTGAGGGGGTCACAAATTTTCATTTCATGTCTTTGACCATTCATTAACTTGATTAAAATTTAATTATATTTAATTGTATTCTTTTATATTTTAATTTTAATTTTATTATTATTTATCATTAAATTTTATTTCAAAGTGGGGACATTACAACCTGCCCCACTCAAGATTGCTTGTCCTCAAGAAATGATCAATTTAACTAAATTTTCCCAATGCAAGGATTCCTAACTAACCCCTGAAGATTTGTAGTCTTAAGACAAGTTATTTTTCATCAATTGTAATCGTAAGAACTATGTTTGGTTGTTTCCTTGAGACAACAAAGGTGAAATCCTCATTCATTGAGAAGAGGATTAGAAGCATGACGCACATGTAAGACCTTAATTGCAATATTCTTTCTTAAATAAACTCATCTTTCTAGATCAACAAAAGAATAGAATTCACATTGATAGAAATCAGTAATCATAAATATTCATGTAATAGATATGCCCAACACGGAGTATACACATAAAACACTGAGCATACACATGAAAACACGAAGTATATATAAAGTAGACACATGGATATATTCAAATACAAGCATAAACATGTAGATATAGTTTACTTGGTCCACAAGAAGTAGGAATGTCCAACCAAGACCAGATCCATCCCTTGGGCCAATCAATTTATTAGTTTACCCATGAGAGGCAGGAGCATCCAACCAAGACCAGAACCATCTCTTGGAGTAACAAATCCACAAGAGGCAGGAGCGTTCAACTAGGACTAGAACCATCTCTTGGGCCAATTCACAATATCCACAAGAGATAGGAGTGTCTAACCAAGACAAAAATCATCTCTTGGGCCAATTCATTTTATCCACAAGAGGCAGGAGTGTCCAACCAAAACTAGAACCATCTTTTGGGCCAATCCACTTTATCCACATAAGGCAGGAGCGTCCAACCAGGACCAAAACCATCTCTTGGGCCAATTCACTTTATCCACAAGAGGCAAGAGCGCCCAAACAGGTTCAGAACCATCTCTTGGGCCAATTCACTTTATCCACAAGAGGCAGGAGCATCCAACCAGAACCAAAACCATCTCTTGGGCCAATTCACTTTATCCACAAGACGTAGACCGTGGGACCGTCTAACCAGGACCAAAACCATCTCTTGGGGTAATCATTATTCCATAATTCACAATAAATCTCTTCCACAAATTTGCTATAAAGTCTTCCAGAATTTGATCATAAGATTCTCATAAAGTATCCACAATCTCTTCTCAAAAGTTTGTTACTAACGCTTCATACACTTCACCTTAGATCTCCATAATATTCTCTCTTAATCTAGTTTATATATTATATACCTGATTGTCTTGTTTGCACTATACACGTATGTTTAACAATCTCTCATATTGTCTTGCCATTGTCATTTAGTTGTTGCCATATTTTTGGATGGAGTTAATACATACCTCCTCATTGATTAGAACGCATAAATGATTTATCCTTACCCTACAGGCTACCAAGATCATGTGTTGATACCACTTGTAATGTCCCCTTTTGGGATTGCCCTGAATCTTGCCCTTGTAAACATCAAAGTCTGCAATTTTTCACCCTTTTTAATACCGATATTAGATATTGATCCACTGACTTTCTTGTCTTCTTTGATCTTATGGATGGTTCCTCCAATTCCCCCTTCTCAATTGAATTAATTTCTTCTTTATATCTTCATTTGTGGGAAGTCACACCTCTTCATAAGAAATAAGTCATCACTCTTCATTGTTGCCCTTTGAGAATAATAAATTATTCTTCAAATTGATCTCCCTTGGACGGCCTCCTCAAATGAGACTTTCTCCTTTTTATATTCTCCAATGTGAGGGAGAGGTCACACCTCTTCATCATGTATGCCTCTTTGGCAAGAGACACGCCCTTTCCACCTTTAGCACCCTTTGAAAGAGTGCAACTCTTCATTATTTCTGCCTTTTGAAAGGACAACCTTTCACATTCATATCTGCACTTCTTATTTATATCAGATCTGCACTTCTGATTCCCCAAATTATCGCCGCAAATGAGGTTCTCTTCTTCCTTTTATATCTCATGTTTGAGGGGGTCACAACTTTTCATTTCATGTCTTTGACCATTCATTAATTTTATTATAATTAATTGTATTCTTTTATATTTTAATTTTAATTTTATTATTATCATTTATCATTAAATTGTATTTCAAAGTGGGGACATTACAACATCACTCTCAAAATCAGGTTCTTTTCATGGTAGTAGAACTAGGGGTAAATCATTAAGGCCATCTGCTTCAACCACTTCATCCACCATGGCTACAACTTCTCTATCAAGTGAAATTAGGTCCCATTTTGTTGGAGGAACCCATGTACCTATGTACATGAGAGAAGGAGGTGAAGTGAGCTATGAATGTATACCAGCTTCTCTACTTTCTTTGACCTTGATCAGTTCCTCTTTAGTGAATGAATAAAACCATAAGTACTCCAATTTCTTTCACAAAATGAAGAGCTGACTACTTGTGAGAGCAATCTTATTGCAAATGATTGCAATCCAAGGGTTTCACCTCCATGGTTCGACCACCAGTCTGTAGTGTTTTTCTTTTCTTATCATAGAAATATTTCACAAAAGAAAAATCACCATGCAAATGTGAAAACTTGTTCCATTGACTCCTCATAATTAAAGTATCCTCACCTTGACCATATATAATTCCCTTCATCACCTCTCTAGCATCATATGGAGCCCTCTTATTCGTCTCTTGTATATTAAATCATTTTAGATTTAAGGCATAGGCAGCATAATAAAGGGGTGTGTTAAGTTTGTTCCATCTTGCATTTATCTTCTCTTCTATCAAAGGATATAGAGAAAGATCTTTTGCATTTGTTATTTTCTTGTCACACATGGAATTTATTTCTTCATAAATTTCTCCCAAACATGACTTCTCTGAATTTGCAAATTTGAACAACTCAAATATGGGACTAATAAAGTAAATAACAAATTAAACATTGGCCCAAAAATAGTCATCAAGAACATACGTCTCACCTCAACTGTAGTATCTAATGTAGATTGTTTGCAAGCTGCTCATGCATCACAAATTACTAATTACTGTGGGACACAGCTCCTTTGACTTCACAAAAACGGTCTTATCTGTCTTAACTGTCTTCCTTGCTGGTTCTTCCTTATCCACTAAACTGTCGGTAACTCTGTGAAACTCATCCCTATCTGCCCCTTTGGAAAGCCTTTACTTGTACTTGGCTTCTTCCATTATAAACTTCTTGTTAAACAGCTGCTCAACATTGATCAACCAACAGATAGAAGACACATTGCTGGAGGACACAAGCAGCTAGGGGTCCCTGCTGGAGGGCTTGAAGAGGGAGGACCAGTTTGTCGGTGCACTGTCCCTATTTTGTCATGTGGCTAAGAATTTTTTATTACAAACTGTGAAGGAATTCCTTTCAGCAAGGAGCTTGACGAGCAGTTTATCTTAAAAGCCCCAACCGCTTGGTGAGAACTAATCCTGTAGTCTATGGCAGGTTGCTTTCAAGTTTTTATATCGTATCCTCTCTCAAACAGAGGTTTCTAAGCTTTCCTTGCGTAGAAATTATATTCTTCCAAAAGGGTTTTTGAAAATCCTATTTTTATATATGGATTCATGAGAAATTGTGTTATCCATATTGGTTACTGGCTTAATCTTCTAACAGCTTTTAACTTTTTGTTTGTTCTATTTCCCTGATTAATCATGTTTTTCTTTGTTTTATTTCCCTGATTAATCATGTTTTTCTCATCTGTGTTGCTAAGACATTCCGCTGTCAAAACTAGGTCATTAAAGAATCATATTTGAAGTTGGGCCAGTGATCAGTAAATAATGCTGTTTTGATTTGGAAGTTAGAAATCTTGTTTTAACCATCGGGGTTGCTGAGAAATCATGCTTCTTCAATTTGCTAGTTGAAGATTCACATCTGTGGATTCATGTTATTAAGACACATTGATGTGTTCCCCTTGATATTTGTTCTTTTCAATCTTGTTTTCCAAATAAGATGATTGAAACATCTTGTTGTTACTTTGGATCAAGACATTAAGAATCCCTGCTCTATTACATTGAGTTTTCCCAAACAACAGAAAAGATGTGGTCTTAGGGGTTGAATGATGTTTGATATATACTCCTTGATGTGGATGAATGATATGGAATGTTGCTCACGAGAGACATCAATTTGACAACATATATGTATGACTTTTTTAGCACCTCCAGATATGGAAAATGCCTTTGACATAGGGTGTATATAGATTTTTAGCTCTTGATATGGATAGGTGAGATCATGTTTTAGAGCAGATGGATAGCCTTGAGACAAGTGGATGGACAGGATGTGATGGAGTTTGTCATGCTCTACCTTGAAACCCTAGTCGCAACATTCAAAAACCTAGGTCACAAAATTCATAAACCCTAGGTGCAGCACCAAAACCCTAGTTGCTGCCTTATATCATCAAGTATGGGCAAATAAATGAATAGGGAATAAATAAAACAAATATATATATATATATATATATATATAATCACATGATAGGGCCGACCTCACTCATAACCCTTGGCAAGTAATACATAAATTAACATCTAAATAGGCCAACATGCCTAGGTGAAGTGCTACCTTTGGAAATAATAAAAAAATAAATATATCCTATTTCCTAGTGCCCCCTTTAGGAATGTTTCAACCCTTGTCAAACAGGTGTATTTGAAAGGTATAAATAGGGGTGTTTGTGGATCATTCAAGCATCCACTCATAACATAATATATCTTATTTCTCGCAGAACAGAATAATGAACCAGATTAGAAATTTCAATACATATAATCTTTCAAAATGTTGTTCTTTCTGGATTAGACTCTGTGAGAATTTTTGAATCAATGTTTTGGATCACATTCCATGATCCATTATCAGAATAGAAGAGAGCTAAGATAAACATAAGAATTACATCTACATAATCAAAGAGAATTAAATTTGCAAACCAGTCATAAACATCAGCCATCAAGACAGAACATTGAAGAACAGCAAGGGTTCTCATATGCGGCAACCAAACCTGATCTGAACCGAGATACGCTAATCTCTTGTGGGCAAAATATAAGTTGGTACAAAAAGGTAAGTTGGTACAAGTGGTATCAGAGCATTATTTAGCCAGCCTGAGGGACAAAGAGAAATTGATGCAACTTAGTTAAGATCAGAAATAGCAGGCAGATCTGATGGTATAAGATCAGAATTGGATATGAATATATATTTTCGTTACCCAGAAAACTGAATTATATTAATAAGACCTCATAATTTTCTATTTAGTTAATCTGATGGTATTTTGATCTATTTTGAGGACTATATAAGGGAGAGATACATTTAGCAGAAGGCATCGCACAGGCAATAATTAATTAACTAAACAATTAAGACTTTCTACCAAATAAATAACACAATATATGTACGATCATCACCCTTATTCTGGTCGACAGTCCCAAATAAATAATACTAATTATTATATTAAAAGGTCGACTGGGTTAACGGAAGAACAACGCTGCAGTTAAAGAGGATATTAGGGCAGGTCCCCATGCGGCTGCTAAGCTTATTTTTGCTAGCAGCCACTCCTCAATATTTTTAGGAGCAATTTATATAGCTGGTGGCCCCATGGATATTTAATTTTACTGCTTATCTTTGAAGCAATTACCTTAAATTTTAGTTTTAGATGAAAAAATGTATGTGATAATTTTGGAGTAAATTTAGGAGAAAATATTGGAGGCAAATAAAAAGGAGGGAAAGAAATTTGTGGAGCCACATATCATTTTTCTCAATAAGCAGTTGCTGCTTATTTTCAGCCCCCCTTTTTTTTCAAAGCTTATTTTTAATTTCTAAGCAGCAGCTGCTCCACTAAAATGAGGAGAGATTCCAATTTATCCAATTCCCCTAAATAAAAATTTGCATGGGGACACATCAGCTGCTTAAATTTAAGCAGATAATGCACTTAAGCAGCTGCATGGGAACAGGGGGTTAGTATCGAAGATAGTGGCCTCCCTTGAATATATATGGCTGTCTTGTAAGGTATTGCGGCTCCTTGAATAGACGCCTTTCTAGGGCATTAGATGAGCTATATAAAAGGGACATAGTGCAGGTTAAAGAAGCGAGCAATACAAATGTAGATCATTTAGATTTAAGCTAATGTAAAGCAGAGTTTAAGGAGATAGAAGCATGGAATAATGAAGATGATATGAAAAGTGAAGTTTAGGAAAATTATAACAGCAGATCTGTAAAGGATATTTGAGTAGATCCATGAAGGATAGTTTAGTAGAATTGTTTAAGGAGATTTAAATGCATGCGTACACTAGCAGTTTTGTATGAAGATGTAACAACAGATCTAAAGCAGATTTAGATTTAAGGAGATTTATGAAGCATATGTGAGCAGATTTTATGAATGAAATATCAAAAGTTGAGAGTAATGAATAAGATATATTTGGAGATCGATAAAGGAAGAATATCTTATTTATTTAAAATATGATTGAGGCCATACAACCATTGGGTTTTATTATACCAGTGATTTGTTGGAGGAAATAAGTTAGAGACGTGTTTTATTAGCTACCTTGAACTAAGTAGACCACCCCAACGGATGGAACTATTGTTAGACACAATGCACCATTGAGAGGGGGAGGGGGTGAATCAGTGGTTCTCAAATCTTTTCTTCTAGACTTTCTTCCATGGATGACACCGGTAGGTAAATCAAGCATAGGGCAGACTTACTGGTTAGTACAGAAAACCAACTCAAGCACACACACACAAGGAAACATCACATAACACCAGTATATACGAGGAAAACCCGATGTGGCAAAAACCTCGGTGAGCAATGTTGCTGGAGTCTGTTGCTCCAATCCAACCTCACAGTAAAACATGGTTACATGGTTTAGGGCACCAACCCAAGGAGCTACAACCCCTGATAGATTTATGGGCTACAACCCAAAGGAGCACCAACCCGTGCACCGAGCTACAACTCAATGTTCACAATGCAGAGTCCAAATACATAAGTTATTATCATGTTACAAGTGAATCTTTCAACCTTAACATATATCTTACTTTGTCGGTGAAATACTCTTGTCTTCTACCGACTCACTTTTCTTCCTGCATTGCACCTGCTGCTTCTCCGTTGGATTTGCACCTCACTCTCTGCACATGACTGGTTTCACACTCTTCTAGTGTGGTCGCTACTGGTTCTTCTCTCCAACAGGTTGAAAGCTTCAACCGGGTTCACTATCTCTCTCTTGCTCGTTGAGCACTCGGCTGATCTTGCCTCTACTTGCAGAAGTCTGCTGCTTCGCAATAACTCAATATTCCCTTTATTCAACAGTAGCAAACAATCTCTTAGACCATTTTACTTATAGCCCAGATTTCCCGCCAAATGCAAATTCAAAACTCAGGCGGTTAGTGTTTCTTCACCATCTTTGAGGTAAACCAAATCCAATCAGATCTTCCAAGATTTGATCCTTTTGACTTCTGAGATGTATATCTCCGCCATAGTCGTGTTTCCTCGATCACACCCTTTAATCCTGGTGATTTGCTTTTTACTTCTTTAACAAATCCTTCAGTTGGTCACAAAAGATTTGTCGGGTCGTTTCCTTCATCGCCTTGATCTTCTCAATCTCTTAGTTGGCTCGTAGTTGTCATCCAGACCTCGAGCCTCAACCCTCTGCTATCCTTCTACAACACGTCCCGTGATTTGAGTGACTTTTCATTCAAGTTGACCAACCCCTGCAACAACCCCTTCGTTGTACATTCTATCCTTATCCAACTGCAAGTTTGCCATGTTGACTCCAGGTCAACGAACTGCCAGCTTGTCACTACCAATCAGTCAAGGGATAGTCATCGACCAACCCACTTTATCGGTTCCTCACTTCGGCTAGTTTGCCAACCTTTCCAGTCTCGACCATTTTACCGGTTGCCTTGTCATATCTATTTCCATCTGATCTGTCAATGGAACTCTCAAACCGGACTCTCGACTGATTAGTCCTTAGTGTGCTTATTTCCACAATGGAGAGGCCTTCTACGACTGCACCTTGCTTATATAACCGGTAGACTTACATACCGGTTACCACTCTTAATGTCATCATGTCATCATGTCATCATTCTTCTCAAGGCACACTCTTGATTCAGTCAGGTCAGATTCCTCTACTTACATCTATGCATCCTTTCCTCTTGATCAAGGATGTTCCTTCCTTTACCAGTTTGTTAGAGTGAGAACCACTTCAGACTTCCTCTGACTGTTCCTTCAAGATGATTGCAACTTCTTCCAGTGGGGTCTTGCTGTTCTGCAACCTCACAACATATCGGTTCATTGTTCTCTTTTAGCGTGAAGTGATTTAGATAACACTCCGCCTCTTTATCACAAGCAACCGCTCACAACACTTCTCCATCTCATCACACAAGTCAAGCACTAGCTTGTGTACATATGACTTCTAACATTACCTTCCTTTCCTTTACTTGTGTTCAGTAACACAAGGTGATATCCAAGATATCATATCCTGTATTCCTTCAGCACGGTGTTGCACATACATCTGCCTTTACCGGTAGACATCCCATACCGATTGACATCAATGACAACACAATGCCAATAATCTCCCCCTTTGGCATTGATGTCAACACTTGTAGTATCCGACATACTACAAAATCCTTCTCCCCCTTTGACACAATGACAAAGGGCACTGTCAGAATATTATTTCTTCTTGTATCCACTTGTTACTAACAAAAAAAATTCTCCCCCTTTATCTTCATTGGATGTAACACTTCTTTTGACACCACTTGTTATCTAGTCAATGGTGATTACATCTTCTCAGGTCACACTACTTGAGATGGGGAACTTAATCATCAACTGACACCAATTGGTATAATATCAACTGTTTATATGTCAGTGAATATTGTTCTTCTGCCGATCACCTTGCAAATTTCATCTCCTTTAGTTTAGGTTAGTCAGCATTCTTACCGGTTCAAGCAAACCAGCTCTTCATTACATGACTTTTCATGATGAGCACTTGAACTCCCCTTGAGTTATGCATCTTAGGTCCTCATCTCCGGTTAGGTGCACCACTAGAACTTCATTCTTCTTGATAAGCCGGTTTAGCTTGCATGAGTGATTCAACTGATGATCCTTTAACTCCATTATAACCAACACAACTTAAGACATGATCCTGGATCTACACAATGCTAGACAATGTTATCATCATGCCATAAAAATAACTTGGTTAGCCCAAAAGCATGCATGCCAGTATGAACAAACATAGGGCCAACATATGTCAGTCAGGTCTTTTCCAATACCACCTGAGACATAAACTCAACATTCTCTGCCATCGGGGTTATTGCAATGATTTCCAACATCATTGTCATACATACCCTACAAATACTTATTAGCAGTCATACCGGTAACATCTTGGACATATCGGTTAATCATCTGATTCCAATTGTTAACCTTTACTCATTGAATCCTACAAAGGTGATCCATTACTACAGTAAATGTGTAGTCAAGAAGACACTTACACACTCTTGTCATGATCTTCCTTTATTACGACAACAATGTGATCTTCCTGTTGCCTTCATTACTAAGGGGGTGAATAATGAATTTAATGTGCATTACTCCCCCTAAGATTCTGCATCTCCTTTATGCTTTAGAAGATGTCACCTGTGCCTTAGACGCACAATGTCAATTCACACTCTTCTTCCTCCAAACCTGCTTGATCTCACTTTCCTTCCCCTTTTCAAATCGGGAAGCAGGATTTACCTTCTTCTGCAGATGGGACCTTTCTCTTTCTGGTCCTGCACAATGACCGGAAGTGGTGCCATAGTAGCACACAACATCCATCCCAACTTCATGTTTGGGGAATCTTCTGACATATCGGTTTGACCATCTCCTCCTGTTACTGCTTCTTTGACTAGAAACAGGGACCGATGGACCTCTAACTCTTTCTGGAACGTATCTCCTTTGGTTCCATGCAGATCTCTGCCTTCCATATGCTATGTTTTCACATTTTCGCAGAGCATGGCCATTTTGTTGGCCTCCATGTAGCTGCAGGTTCCTCTTCTTGCACTCAAGTTCTCTATGGCCAGATCTATTGAAGTTATGACAACCACTCTTTGCATAACCGGGAGACAGAACATGCATGTATCTATTTCTGGATACATTCTTCCTATCAGCATGTCTTCTATGAGATCCTACATTATCCTTTCTAGATCTCATTCTACACTCCCTTACCTTATGACCATAATCTTTACAGGTAAAGCAGTAATCGGTAAATGATTGCATATGACTTACTTGTTTACATTGCAATGCATGAGGAGATCTTGCTGGTTTTGCATCCCCATCTTTTCTTTTTCGAGAAGAGGCCCATGGTTGTTTGTTCTAAGCAGCTCTTCTATCTGATCTCTTATTCTTCTCCCACACATGCTTCCCCTTGTGAGTGGTAGAATTTCTTTGCCCTCTGCCAGTGGGAGGTCTCTTTTGCTGCTTCCTCTTCCTCCTGCTTCCGGTGAGATTTTCTTCCACAATCTTCTCCTCACCTCTGGGATTTGTGTGAGGGTATTTTCCTGTAGCATTGATCTTCATCTTTGTCTGCAAGTCCACATCGGTTGTGGTCAGGTCAACCTTCTTCTGAGGAGCACATCTAACTGGTGAGCTCTCCTCTTTGTTTTCTTCAAGCACCCATTGAAGTTTTCTATCTTTTATCTCTAGCTGCGAGGCTAGATCTTCACACCGACATACCTTGGTGTCTTTTGCCCGGGCCTTCAGCTCTAAGATGCATTTCTCCGATTGTTCAAGGCATTTGACTAACCGGTTCTGTTCCGCAATAGCAACATTCTTGAATAACTTGTATTCTCTTTTAACTCTATTGAGGTCTTCAAATGTATTTACAAGCTCTCCTTCAAGGTCAACTTCTTCTTCTCCCTCATCATCAGAAGAGACCAGATGGCAAGATCTTTCTGCCATGTCTCCCTCTTCATTATCATCACTGCTCAACATATCTTGTTGAGGAGAGGTGGTCGCCCAACCACTTTCAGATTCTTGGGCCACTAGAAGTTGAGCACCTTCTCCTCCACTGTTGCGGCAACAAGAAGACCCATCTTCCTCATTCAAATGAATATGAGATGTATCTCTCATATTTTCTTCAAATATAGGATCTACTGTTGAGGGTTCATTTCCATAGATCTTCTTCAATCTTTCCCATAAGCTCTTTGTTGTCTTACACCTGTCAACCTGTGAAGAGACATCACCGGTGAGCGCACTGAAAAATAACCTGCATGGCTTCTTCATTGCACAGGTTTTCTTCTTTCTTCTACACTTCCAGCAGGAACACTGACCTTTCTAGGGAATCTTCAACTACTGACATCCATACATCAAACCCTAAAGAGGATAGAAAAACTTCCATTCTGCAACTCCAAATGAAAAAGTTTGAGCCATCAAAAACTGGAGCATATGCAGATGCTGAAAAAACCATTGTGTCCATAGGCTCGAATCTACCCAAGTTGGAGAACACTCTTCTAACTGGGAACCTAGGCTCTGATACCAATTGGTAGACACAATGCACCACTGAGAGGGGGAGGGGGTGAATCACTAGTTCTCAAATATTTTCTTCTAGACTTTCTTCCATGGATGACACTGGTAGGTAAATCAAGCATAGGGCAAACTTACCGGTTAGTACAAAAAACCAACTCAAGCACACACACACAAGGAAACATCACATAGCACCAGTATATACGAGGAAAACCCAGTGTGGGAAAAACCTCGGTGAGCAATGTTGCTGGAGTCTACTGCTCCAATCCAACCTCACAGTAAAACATGGTTACACTGTTTAGGGCACCAACCCAAGGAGCTACAACCCCTGACAGATTTATGGGCTACAACCCAAAGGAGCACCAACCCCTACACCGAGCTACAACTCAGTTTTCACAATGCAGACTCCAAATACATAAGTTATTATCATGTTACAAGTGAATCTTGCAACCTTAACATATATCTTACTTTGTCGGTGAAATACTCTTCTCTTCTACCGACTCACTCTTCTTCTTGCTCTGCAGCTGTTGCTTCTCTGCTGGATTTGCACCTCACTCTCTGCACATGACCGGTTTCACACTCTTCTGGTGTGGTCGCTACCGATTCTTCTCTCCAACCAGTTGAAAGCTTCAACCAGGTTCACTATCCCTCTCTTGCTCGTTGAGCACTCGGCTGATCTTGTCTCTACTTGCAGAAGTCTGTTGTTTCGCAATAACATAATATTCCCTTTATTCAGCTGGAACAAACAATCTCTTAGGCCATTTTACTTATAGCCCAGATTTCCCGCCAAACGCAAATTCAAAATTTAGGCGGTTAGGGTTTCTTCACCATCTTCGAGGTAAACCAAATCCAATCAGATCTTCCAAGATCTGATCCTTTTGACATCTGAAATGCATATCTTCACCATAGTCATGTTTTCTCGATCACACCCTTTAATCCTGGTGATTTGCTTTTTACTTCTTCAGCAAATCCTTCAGTTGGTCACAAAAGATCTGTCGTGTTGTTTCCTTCATCGCCTCGATTTTCTCAATCTCTTAGTTGGCTCGTAGTTGTCATCCAAACCTCGAGCCTCAACCCTTTGTTGTCCTTCTGCAACACGTCTCGTGATTTGAGTGACTTTTCATTAAAGCTGACCAATCCCTGCAACAACCCCTTCGTTGTACATTCTATCCTTATCCAACCGTGGGTTTTCCATGTTGACTCCAGGTCAACGAACTGCCAGCTTGTCACTACCAATCAGCCAAGGAACAGTCACCGACCAACCCACTTTACCGGTTCCTCACTTTGACCGGTTTTCCAACCTTTCTGGTCTCAACCATTTTACCAGTTGCCTTGTCATATATGTTTCCATCTGATCTATCGATGGAACTCTCAAACCAGACTCTCGACTGATAAGTCCTTAGTGTGCTTATTTCAACAATGGAGAGGCCTTCTACGACTACACCTTACTTATATAACTGGTAGACTTACATACCAGTTACCACTCTTAATGTCATCATGTCATCATTCTTCTCAAGGCACACTCTTGATTCAGTTAGGTCAGATTCCTCTGCTTACATCTATGCATCCTTTCTTCCTGATCAAGGATGTTCCTTCCTTTATCAGTTTGTTAGAGTGACAACTATTTCAGACTTCCTCTGACTGTTCCTTCAAGATGACTGCAACTTCTTCCAGTGGGGTCTTGTTGTTCTACAACCTCACAACATATCGGTTTATTGTTCTCTTTCAGTGTGAAGTAATTTAGATAACACTCTGCCTCTTCATCACAAGCAACCACTCACAACACTTCTCCATCTCATCACACAAGTCAAGCACTAGCTTGTTTACAGAGGACTTCTGATGTTACCTTCCTTTCCTTTACTAGTGTTCAGTAACACAAGGTGATAGCCAAGATATCACATCCTGTATTCCTTCATCACGGTGTTGCACATACATCGGCCTTTACCGATAGACATCCCATACCGGTTGACATCAATGGCAACACAATGCCAACACTGGTCATAGTTAGATGTTCTTGCTGCTAGTTGGCCAAGAGGCAAGTAGATTACCCCAAAGGATGGAATTGGTGATAGTTGGACATGCATTCTGCTTGTGGAATAATGATAACCCTAAGGGATGGAACTGGTCATAGTTGGAAGTTCCTCTTGCTTGTAGAATAATGATTACCCCAAGGGATGGAATTGGTCATAGTTGAACGTTTATGTCGCTTGTGGAATAATGATTACCTCAAGGGATGGAATTGGTCATAGTTGGACGTTCTTGCCACTTGTGGTCTAATGATTATCCCAAAGGATGGAACTAGTCATAGTTGGACATTCTTTCCACTTCTGGAGTGATGATTATCTCAAGGGATGGAATTAGTCATAGTTGGATGTTCTTGTTGCTTGTGGAATACTGATTACCCTAAGGGATGGAATTGGTCATAGTTGAATGTTCCTGCTACTTGTGGGATAAGAGGATAGTTGCCATGATTGGATGATTGCATGATCTTGGGCTTAATGCAGGAGTGGCTTCCAATAGACTTATCATGTTTCCTTTTGCAAACCCTAATGTGTTTGGACACTAGGGTAAATCTATGGATACATTATAGTCAAAGAGAAGGGACCTAACAATGTATATATTCTTGTGTATTCTTCGTGTTTGTATATATTCACATGTATGCTTTGTGTCTGCATCTATTCTTGTGTATGCCATGTGTTTGTCATGTCTACTCCATAAATATCTCTGATTACTATAAATGTATTCCTATCATTATGAGATTTCCATTTTTGGTTGATCTAGAATATGAGAAAAACTAGAGTGAACCAAGAGAGACATGAATTCATTTAGGAAAGAACATTGCATTTAAGGTCATAGATGTGTGTCATGCTTCTAATCATCTTCACAATATATGAGAAGTTCGCCCTTTGTCTCGAAGAAATATACATAGGACCAACCAAAACAATTCTTATGATAACATTGATGAGAGAAAACTTGTCTTAAATTAAACCCTACACGTTTTCAACTATTGGTTATAACTCACATTCAAATTAAAGGTGAGGACATGTGTCATAATTCAACTTATGATAGTATCAAAGTAGCACAACAAAAGGTAGATTGCGAAATTGAACTCCATTGCTTGGGGACAAGCAATTTTGGGAAGGGCGGATAGTCATACCTCACCTTGAAACCCTAGTTGCAACATTAAAAAACCTAGGTGACAACGTTCATAAACCCTTGGTGCAACATCAAAACCCTAGGCCTTGCCTTATATCATCAAGTATGGGCAAACAAATGAATATGGAATGAATAAAACAAATATAAATAATATACACCCCCAATAAGAATATTACCACATAAGAGGGTTGACCTCACTTATTTGCCTAGGTGAAGCGCCACCTTTGTAAATAATAATAAAATAATTAAACACATTTAGCTGACCTATTTAGGAAGTTTGCAATTGTTGACAAAGAGGTGTATTTGAAATGTATAAATAGGGGTGTTTTTGATAGTTCTGATACTAATTGTTAAGTACAGATGCCAAGCTAACAAGATGAGAGGGGGGGGTGAATCATACAAACTTAATCTTCCATAAAAACAACAGATTCAACCTCGGTAACATATACTTCAGCAATATAACCAAAACTGCTAAACATGCAAACTCATAAGCATATAAACATCATAACACTCATAACACTAGATTTAACGTGGAAACCCAAATAGGAAAAAACCATTGTGGGATTTCAGACCCACTAAGAAATATACTCTTCTGGAGTATACTTGGTTAAAAGCAAATCCTGTTGAAGATTACAAACACATTGCTAGATGTGACTCGGTTAACAGATTTCCCTCAGATCTGTTAGGATCTTCACCTTGTTAGAGGTGACCTTGTTAAAGGGTTTCAAACACTCAATCAGATTGTCACCTTGCTAGAGGGTTTTACAAATAAGACTGTTAAGTCCACCCGGTTAAGAGCTCACTTCACAAAATAACAGTAATAAAATATATCTGCAACTTCACATCAAAAATGCTAAAGCAGATTCTTATTTGCTCAATACAATCTAGTCATAGGACTTATCTTGTCCCTTTGCTGGGCTCTATACTCTGTTAATCAAACAGGTCTTCAAGCTTCTGTGCTCGGTAATCACTATATAGCATCCTTGTGCTTACACTTGCCCGCATGCATTGTTTATCAACAGTTCCTTATTTATAAACAATTTGCTAACCACTTAATCTCCTTGATCACATATCCCATGATCAATCATAGCCATCAGATCTTTAAACTTGAGCGGGTTCAATGTATTCTTCGATCTGAAAACGTTTTACCTCGCCTTGGAACTTGCATACATTTCTTGGAACTTGTGCTAAGGTATTGTGGTTCAATCTGAGTTGTAGATCTTCCTGCCGATCTTCCTTTACCATAGATCCTTAACAAACTTCATGCACGACATACCAATCATTTAATCAATTCTAGCTTATCAGCTTCCTTCATTAAATAATGCTTTTAATCATTTAATGCATTCTATTACAGCTTGGTTGCAACTCGATAAATACTAAACTTCACTCAGTAGACATTCTGCCTTCATTAACCGATAGTGATAACCTTAGGGTTTACCGACTAGGTTCCTTAGGGTTTACCGACTAGGTTCTTTGCTTGGTAACATAGTATAGTATTAACCTTACAATCAACAACATATGTAGGATATCAAAACAATCTAAACATCATGATCTCATCATTGTCTAACTCGGTAATAGTTGCCCATTGAATAACTTATTTCTCCCCTTATTCATCACAATCTTTCTGTGTCTTTTACCGACATCTTTATACTCATGAAATCATACTTCTTAAGATATGGCAACATCATACTGAATTAGAAAATCAATTTCTTGACATCAATGACAAAATAATAATATTAAGACAATAAACATCCTTAATCAGTTATATCCATAATCATCAACAACCTTCTCAATATCCTTATTGAAATGCCAACAATCTCTTATTGTCTGTTATAATGCCAACAGTCTTTGGATCATTCAAGCATCCACTCATAATATAATATTACCTATTTCCAAGAGTAGATGTAGAACAAAATAATGAACCAAATAAAAAATTCAAATACTTAAAATTTTCATAAATCAAGGAGAATTACATCTACAAACCAGTCATAAACACCAACTGTCAACACATAAAATTGAAGAACAACAAGGACCCTCATATGCAGTGATCAAACCTGATCCAAACCGAGATACTTCAATCTCTTGTGGGCAAAATATAAGTTGGTACAAAAATGAGACATTAAAGAGTTAATGGAGGTTGGATATATTTTTAATTGCATGGATATGGGGGATGGAAGCATGTGGAAGTGTAGGATGAAGGCAAATGGATGGGAGATAAAATAATGGAATGGAAGGTGGAGATATATTTGTTTTGTATGGAGGTGGAACATTCATATGTGGATGTGTGAGAAGAGAACAAGTTGAGGAGAAGACATGAAAATAGATGGCTTGGATGTGCAAATCCAGGGTACCCAACCTCTCCACTTAGCTCTCCATTCCATTATTAGAGGAAAGGAGAGGTAAGTGGAGAGGAATGTGCGCCAACCTTATTAATTAAATAAACAATTATATATAATTAGAGATTGAAGAATTTTAAGATAAATATTTAAATTAAGGAAGGGGCATTAGTCTAATTAATTAAATAAATATCATTCATTCAGTTAACTAGAAAGATGGGTTAATTAAATAGTGAAGATTTGAGTTAGAATTTATGATAGGGATGAGAATACACCTTGATAATTATCTTTGAACATTTTAAGGAAACACAACTTTATTGCTTTTTAATGGTTGTTTACAACATTTAACATTAGACTATGGTGCAACCGGCAAATTGATTTTCCTTTTAGAGATGACTTGCAAGGCTTTACTTATTTATTTTTATCTTGCTTAGAAGATCAAACCTGATAGAGCACAAGATATGAACAATATAAAGCTACTACTTCAACATGAGTAGGAAAACTACATGTGGAAAATCTACTAAGCAGATTGACTATTATGTGTTTTTCTTTTGATGAGCGTATATAGTTGATGAATCTTTTTTCTTCAAAATTGGGAAATATGTTACATAAGAAAACTATTTTTACAGGGGAAATGGTTTGATTATGTGTAAATTATTGACAACACAATTTTTTCTTGAAAAACATCAATCAAATTAGTAATTCCCTCTAAAACCATTCTTTTAGTTTGGAATCTTATTCTTTGCAAAAAAAAAAAGATTCAAAATTGGATAAATGGTAAAGGTTTCCCTAATTATCATTGCTGATCTATTTTATTGTCATTATTTGTTGTTTGAGAAAAAAACTAAGATGCAAAGAAAGTGATCGTGCTATAATTTATAAACTTGAGTTAGCACGTAAATTGTGGTTAGAAATGCGTTTTAAATACAATAATAAACAGTTTCATGGCTTTTATGATAAGAGACAAGTGCTTATTTGTATAATTGATGTTTAATGTTGCTCAATTAAGAACATTAATCCAGATATTGTCTCTAAAGTCACATTTTTAGCAATTGTTGGAACCATCTTTATTTCTCGACTTTGTCAATGTTTTGTATTCTTTCCCTACACTGCTAATATGTTCTCAATACGAAAATTCATTCAATAAATGTAAAGAGACGATTTCTTCGAAATGTTGAATTTTTTAAAGCAAAAATTTATGACGCTGCACTATTAGTTGTACAACACATCAATTTGACTTATTTGTGCAACATCTAAAAAATTGTCATTTGTAATATTTGTTAATGATAGAAAATAATGTCCAATGATGTCAAAATTTTCCCTCCTTGTTTAACAAAAAAATTTGTAATCTTGAACTTCATGAAGGCCAAATATTTATGTGAGATACAATGGTTCAAAGTTTATATGACAACAATTTAGATATTAGTTGAAATCAACTATATGACTTGATGTGAGTGATTGGCAAAAGTTGTATAGTAGCATCTAGAAGAAAATATATTTAAACATTTTTAGCATAAAAGATAGATTTTGAAACAGGGTTACATAGGGTCATGTCCATCCTCTTGTTTGCTTCCATCCCCATTCCCACTCCTTGCCATTACCAAAACTTTGGGATGGCTGGAAGTGTTCCTTGGTTATATTGTGCCTTTAAAAATTTGGGCATGTCTCTAAAATACCAATTAAAGGTAGATATCTTCCCATTCCCACCCCTTCCCATTACCAAAACTTTGGGATGGCTGGAACTGTTCCTTGGTTATATTGTGGACTTTAAAAATTTGGGCACGTGTCTAAAATACTAATTAAAGGTAGATATCTTGCATACATCTAGTTGCCATCACAAATCTGGCCATTCTTGGGACATCTAAGACATCCATTGACAATTGAATGCAATCCATACATTTTTTACATAGAAATACAAATTAACCAACTTGTTGATGCAAACTTTTACTCGCTAAGATTACTATGATAATGAATTTTTTGGCAACAAGTTATTACAAAACTATTTCAGCAGGCAATATATTTCTTGTTTAGTGGAGAAGTCTATGTTAGATTATTATTTTTGGACAATTAAGTGAGTCCATAATAGTTGGATTCATGACAATCATCATTGATAAGGCTTAACAATGATAACTTGCCAAACTCTTTAGGCAACAAATGCACATGTTATATAGGATTTTTTAGTTTGGAGAATATTTTGTTGTAATTTTTTTATAGATGATTAAATTCTAGATAGAAGTATCGAAATTTTTTGATACCACCTTGACTGTTAAGTGCAAGTTATTACATTAAATTTCAAGGGGTGCCTACGAAACAATAATCCACAACAACAAGCTTTGTGGGTAAAGTGGTTGCACTTGGTAGATTATAGTAAAATACAATATTTCTTTTATCTGTTTGGCTACTTTCATTTAAATTTTAACGCTCTTTGTAGTTAAGATCCTACTTTGTTAGTTGGGAATCTCAAATTGACTTAATGTATTATGAAAAAGCCAAGATGATTGAAATTTGTCATTTCCCCTCCTTGATCATTATATATAACCTAAATGAAGTAATTATTATTAATTAATATAATAATTATCAACAAATGATTACTTAGAATCATTAAATATTTATTTATTAAATATTATTATTTAATTAATATTCTTGAAATATTTAAATACAATAAATTAATATTATATTTGAAAATATTATAAATAAATATTACATATTAAATAGTGATAATTAAATGTTTGATCAATAATAGTGTGTAATTGTAATTGATCAATAATAAGTATTTAGTCACTCCTTAGATCAACGATCATGAAATGAACAACGACCCCATATGAATCAATTGTGATGATTAATTAAGGAAACAATGATGTTAGTTAACTATAGCGCTCAAGTGAAGGGTGGGGATTCACTCAAAGGATAGTTAATATTAATTAAAGAGGATAGACAGTGATCATTATGCAACCTAATATATGAAGCTTGATATTGTTATTATGTAGAATTTTATAATGATATAATTACATATATAAATAAACCAAGGAACACTGTTACTATTAAATATATTAAATCTGTGGTATATGAACAATGCTTACATTGAAGTCTTAATAATAAGATAAACAAATAAGATAATATAATATGAGAGACATCAATAATATGTTCTTAAATTGTCTTAAATTAAAATCAATTTTATACCTTCTATTCCCTAAGGGAGATGGATCATGTTAGGGAAGGGCAGAGTAAAAGCACTCTAGTAGAGAGCCCAAAGGGTGAAAGGACTCCTTATGAAATTTGGGTTACATTAAGGAGGTGGTGTCAAGTGTCTTAGGCAGTCAAGCCCTATTTTGGGAATGGGGTTAGATTGGTTTGGGTTTAGGCATGGTTTTAATGGCTATAATATCCCTACATAAATATTGATATATAATCAATTATCTTATTTCTCATCTTATTAATTTATTTCTTATATAACCAATTTCTATTTTATATTCTTATATAATCAATATCTAAATATTAATTTATCAACAATGTTTAATATTTAATATTAATTTATAATCAATAGTAATTAATATTAAATAATATAATAAATAAATCCCAAGTATTGAAGTGTTGTTTGAAAAGGCATGAATCCATTAATTCTTAGCAACAACTTATTAAGAAACTCATGATGATGGAAGGGGGTGCAAGGAAAGGGTGTTGACTAAGAGCCACGTCCTTGCACACAACCATTGAAAAAGGTTATAAGGACAAGATTTCCAAGGGGAAGAAGGCATTGAATGATAAGGAAAGAAAATAGAGATCGGTGGATATAAACAAATTGTTGTATCTTGCTGCCCTTGATATGTTTTATTCATAAATATAGTATTGAGGCTTCTTTCTGAGAATTGTTATGTAGTTATATATTTATAATAATGTATATGTGTGTGTGTGTGTGTCTTCATTAGAAAAAAATAATAATATTAGATTGTAAATCAAAAAGAACTCTTAAGGTTATAAACATTAAGAAGAATATGTATATATTATTCATTCTTGCTGCTATTATCCATATTTATGAAGACGGGGATGAGGTGTTCCAAAGAGGGGCAGTCTAAATCTAAGCAATAGGTCAAGTCAAGATAGGGTTGGGATCAGTGACCCATAAGCCTTGAGGGTATAAACCCAAGATAGGTAAGGGCTTGGATCTGTAAACTTTGAGGGAACCTATTGTAGTTGGTCTCTAAGCGCTTTGGTAACATGCATAGACCCTTCTCCCTTAAAATTGAAGTAATAGTAGGGTTTGATATCTATATTAAGAACTATGAATAATGAATTTAATTATCTAATGAGGAAGATAAATAAGCACTTCTTAATAACTAATAAGTTGAAGAATATCAATGTCTGGTTCTCATGATTAGTCTCTCAATCAATTTTAGTATATTGAAATAGGTAAATTATGTTAATCGGGTAGGGGACATTACAAATGGTATTAGAGCCTTGATCTTTCTATATTGTAGGGTAAGGCTAAAATAATGAATGCATTCTAGCCAATAAGAAGGGTCTAACAATGAGTATATTCACGTGTAGTCTGTGTCTTCATACTTCATATATCCATGTGTATGCTCTATGTTTGGCTCTATATTTTTAGTTAATCTAGAATATGAATAACAAGAGTGAACCAAAGGGGATATGAAGGTCATAGATGTGTGTCATGCTTCTCACTTTTGTTTGTCTCAAGGAAGCAACTAAACACAGTTCTTACGATTACAATTGATGAGAGAAAACTTTTCTTAAGATTAAAAATCAGTTAGAGTTAGTAAGGAACCTTTACATTAAGAAAATTTAGTGAATGATTATTGCTTGAGGACAAGCAATTTTGGGAGGGAAGGACTGTAATATCCCTACATAAATATTGATATATAATCAATTATCTTATTTCTCATCTTATTAATTTATTTCTTATATAACCAATTTCTATCTTATATTCTTATATAATCAATATCTAAATATTGATTTATCAACATTGTTTAATATTTAATATTAATTTATAATCAATAAAAATTAATATTAAATAATATAATAAATAAATCCCAAGTATTGAAGTGTTGTTTGAAAAGGGACGATTCCATTAATTCTTAGCAACAACTTATTAAGAAACTCGTGATGATGGAAGGGGGTGCAAGTAAAGGGTGTTGACTAAGAGCCATGTCCTTGCACACAAGACCATTGAAAGAGGTTGTAAGGATAGGATTTCTAGGGGGAAGAAGGCATCGAATGATAAGGAAAGAAAATAGAGATCAGTGGATATAAGCAGATTGTTATATCTTGTTGCCATCAGTATGTTTTATTCATAAATTGTTATAGCATCGAGGCTTCTTTCTGAGAACTGTTCTGCAGTTATATATTTATAATAATTAGATTGTAAATCAGAAAGAACTCTTAAGGTAATAAACATTAAGAAAAATATGTATATACTATTCATTCTTGCTACTATTATCAGTATTTATGAAGATGGGGATGAGGTGTTCCAAAGAGGGGTAGTCTAAATCCAAGAAATAGGTTAAGTCCCAAGATAGGGTGGGGTTCAGCGACCCATAAGCCTTGAGGGTATAGACCCAGGATAGGTAAGGGATTGGATCTGTAAACTTTGAGGGAACCTATTGTAGTTGGTCTCTAAGCGCTTTGGTAACATGCATAGACCCTTCTCTCTTAAAACCGAAGTAATAGCAGGGTTTGATATCTATATTAAGAACTATGAATAATGAATTTAATTATCTAATGAGGAAGATAAATAAGCACTTCTTAATAACTAATAAGTTGAAGAATATCAATGACTGATTCTCATGATTAGTCTCTCAATCAATTTTAGTATATTGAAATGGGTAAATTATGCTAATTAGGCAGGAGACATTACAATGGCATCATAAGTTATATTACAAAGAATTAGTTAGTTATGCTCAATTAATAGTGATAAAAGGTAGTGAAATAGATGTTGCTCTTGGGAATTGACAGTGTATAAATAGGGGACATTACAAAATTGCAATGAGCAACAATTTTAAATGGAGATAAGATTTTCTTTGAGTTAAAACAACAAAAATCTTTCTTCCAATAAGATTTTTTCAAATTTATCACGATTAAACTGGAAAAAAAGTTGATTATGAAAGTTGGATCAAGGTTAGGGTTAGAGAATAAATCACAAAAAGAAACTAAACCTAACCTAGAAACTTTTAATTGTAGTTTAATCCTTAAATAATCACATATTATTTACGATAATGAGACCTTCAAACTAAATATTATAGACATGGTGAGATTCTAATGATTGTTGCAAGTTACATATACTCTTATAGTGTCGTCCCAGTATCACCAAAAAACCACCTCTTGGACTACTATTCCAAAAATACACCCCTTTCATTACCATCTCCATCAAGGAAACATAATGGAATGTAGAACCAATTGAAGGTAGTGCCAATAACTTCATTTTTATGACTTTAGATGGCAGTTTTCAAGAAAATGTAGCAAGATAATTAATTTTCTCATTGCTCATAGTTCACACAATTAAACAACTCCAATTAGATCATGAGAGAAAAGATATTACAGTAAGATGGTCTAATTAGATTCAAGAAATTTGATATGCCAAAAAAAGATAGTAATCTGTATGTCATAGTTTGGTTGCATCTATGCTATTAAGCATATCGGAGAATGAGTGAGAAATGGATGATCATATAAAAAGGAGACAAATCAACACATTTAATTGCAAATTCATTTATGATAGGAACAATTTATAAGATATGATATAGGTCTCATTTGTTCTAAAATATTATTACCAACAATTATAAGAAATAGTGATGAATAAAATTGAATAGAGAAAAATTCAATGGTTTTGTCTTGTGATATTCTACAATAATCTAGAGTTGTTCCACATGATCTAGTGTATTGGTTTCTCTAGGCTACTAGTGTGTGTGTGAAAAGTGGACCTGTATCTGTAAGCACAACACTTCAATCAAGTCATTACATGCATGGTTAGACAGATATAAACATGAATAAGAAAACCATAACAAATCGACCCATTGCCTTCTAGTAGATGCAAGTTTAGATTGCTCTCATATTGCTAAGCTATCCTATGACTAGACAACACCTAAACGAAGGATTTTTAAATCTTTATGAGCATGGATTTAGCTAGATGAATGCAAGATTAATCTAACACGATTTAAGCAATAAATGAGATAAATGATCTAAATATGTATGCAATATGAAATAACTAATATGTGAATATCTGAATGCACAAATATTAATGAACCTAGAGCAAAAACAACATAATAACAATTTATTCTCTAGGATCTTTTGAATGAGAGATGAGAGTCTAAATTTATAGAAAATTCAGAAAGAAACCAAAGGCTGAGATCGAATGATGATGAGTAGTCAAGATTTTCCAATAGGAAGCACAATCTAGGTGAATTGATGTGATTGGATGTTTTTCTTAGTTTTAAAAGAAATTGAACTAAAATTAAGATAAAAAAACAACTGATTTATTCTCTATTTCATTCAATTTTAATATTTAATTGTTTTAATTGCTTTCTTTGAGATTATCTATCAATTTTTAATTTGTTTTTCAAGATTATCTCCAATTGGTTTCTTTTTCTAAAATTTTTAATTCTTTTTTGGTCAATTAATTCCTTTTTGATGATTTATTTCTTTTTTTGAAGATGTGTGCTCATAATTTCCAATTCCCCTTTCTTGATTTGTTTCCTTTTTTGAAGATTTATGGCAAATTGATTTATTTAATTAAATATGCTAGGATATTTAATAAAATAAATAAGATAATTGTTTAAAATAATTTACTTGGAATGATCAATTAATTAAATAAATATTTAATTAATATTGAGTTATTGATTTTGCCATGTGAAATTTGATGATTAAAGAATTAATTGTGTGCTCAAGATTGATTTAATTGCCTTTGGTTAGGACCTTGGTGACGTTGTCGAGCTTGGGGGCCCATGGTTTAGATGACCATTTTCAGGGTATTACATTTGCCCCTCTTTGAATTAATGTGCGAGCAACACGTTGGTTCAAAGAAAATTTGATGTCTAGGAGATGCTAGTTCTGAACTTGATTGATCACGAACTAGATGAAAAATGACGTGTTTATCTTCATTCGAAGCAACGAAGTTGAATGAAGTCTGATTAAATCGATACTGATCCTGAACTTGATTGAACTTAGGAACGATAGAAAACAAAGATACCGAACTTGAACTTGATTGATCAAGAAGCGGATCTTACTGATCTAGAACTTGATTGATCTAGACACAACAAGTGATGATAAAAATCGATCTTGAACTTGATTGATCAAGACACGATGAGCGAAGATAAACTGTCCAACTTGATCCAAAGCGACGAATACTGAACACCTGCTTAGATTGAGTGTGATCAAATAAACTCTTTAAACACTTTATTGAGTTTAAACGAATAATCAGCTTGATGAAAAGTGATGAAACTGATTAACATTAAGAGATTGATTTAGATAAAAGACAATATTAGCTTGATATGAAGCGATGAAACTGATATGCCCCTAGTGATTGATTTGATTCAGATAATCGAGAGATCTCAACTTGATATAAAGTGATGAAGTTGAGATGCCCCTAGCAATGAGGATTTGATTGATTTTCTTTAGTTTGAAAAAGATGTTTTGCTCGACTTTCGATGAAGATTTGAAAATTTTCTTGACATTTGAAGATGTAAGATCGTAAGGTCACAAGTATGCCCCCTCGGGAGTGAAATCGAAAGATAGCGAGGGTACATAATGATTATAGGCAATTTTGAGCAATGATAAGTTGTTTGAGCACAAATTAATTCAGAGGAATTTTTGAAAATTTAGTGAGAAATTGAGCGCAAAGTTGATTTGTAGAAATTAAATTGAGATTCAGTGTTGAAATTGAGCGCAAAGTTAAAGAAAGAGCATTTGATGAAAAGTGCTAAGTGGTCCAAATTGTGAAATTGACTAGCAAAATGATCTCGAATTTTGATTTCGATCCCAAAAATGGAATCAGAACGGTCAAATTAGCTAAGGGTACAATTTTCGTGTCCATCGGAGCAAGTTGAAAAATTAGGTTTTTGGCTATATATGGGACAAAAGTGTCATTGTCAAATCATTTTAACCTTCCAAGTTTGAAAATTCAAAAAGCCTTTTGCGAAGAAAATGGTGGTCCCTACTCATCAGCATCGATTCAAGCGCCAGAGAAGACATAATCAACTCCGAAACTATGAGCCAACGGTAAGTGATCGATCTTAAGCCTCTTTATGTTTTCAATTTTGAATTTTTTTGTTCATTTTGCAAGTTTTTCGTATGTGTGGCGTCAGGTTTCACGTTTTATCGTGCGAGACAGGATCCTGTCTCGTACGAGTAACTGGTAAAATTTCTTTTGTTGTTTAGGGTCATTAGAATTGTCGTTCGGTATGCACCCTCGTATCATACGACAAGTCTGTTAAAAGACCATTTTGTCATGCGGGAGCCAATAGTATGTCATTTGGGGTTGTTTTGTCGTGCAAGAGCTAATCTTGGCTCGTACGAGATTCTATCTCTCCGTGTTTTGTCGTTCGGGAGACAGTGAGCATTTTTGAAGGTTCAAACGTGAAATTTTGATTTTGCATGCGACTTAGTTGAATTTGCATGATGTTTTACTTCTCTTGTAGGCTCATTTGGAATGTTTTATGATGCTTCGTTGTTGATTTTTTGTAGGTTCGATTACTTCCTATGTTGTTTAGATGTGTTTATCCTCCTACTATGGCATTAGTTCGACATTTATCTGAGGTTGAGTATGCTCATATTGACTTGTGTGGCTTGACTCATCTATTGAGATTACCTGATATCAGTGTGAACCACAGGATGCTCACGGCATTGGTAGAGCATTTTCATTCAGAGAAGAACATGTTTCATCTGTCGGTGGGGGAGTTGACTATCACTCCTGAGGATGTATATAGGATCCTCCGCATCCCTTTTGCTAGGGATAAGGTGGATTATGATGCAGGGCACCTTCCAGGATTACATGCAGTGAGGCATGTCTTCAGTGATCCTGACATTTTGACTCGTTCCATTAGTTGGAACATACTGATGAGCAGGTACAGTGAGGAGTATCCTCTGGCATGTGTTCTAGTAGGGTTCATAGGCTATTTTCTGATGCCAGACATAGGGCAACAGGGCTTCCAGTGCGGATGGGGTCGGATGCTAGAGAGATTGATAGAGACCCCTCAGAGACTTGGCTGGGGTTCGCGTTTATTGGCCCACATGTATTGAGAGATGCATGAGATCATGTATAGAGATGGGCGGAGCATGGTCACTGGTGTATATATTTTGCAGGTGTGGGCTTGGGAGCACCTTCTCATTTGTCGGCCCATAGTAGATGACAGTAGAGAGCCTGGGTAGTCGATTATATATAGGTATATGTCGGATACATTACGCAGCCCCATCTGGGCAAGATAGATTTTTGGAGACGACAGCTAGATGACCTGATAGCCATTGTATGGAGACCGTATAGAGGCTTGGAGTTGTGGGATGACTGGTGGATGGTTCACAGGGACTTTTTTATTACGCGCCCTCTTATCGGAAGATCACATACCATTATGGAGCGATTCGTCGTTTCTCAAGTGATGAGGCAGTATGGCCAGCCTCAGGGGATCTTGCAAGAGTACACAACTTATGCGCGTTACGCAGATGAGGAGAGACAGGGATGGTCTCCACGATTGTCCTATGCTTTGGCGATGCAGGAGCTGACTGGTTTACATCACTTGAGGTGGGATTATATGGATGATGTGGTGGATGCGGGGGTATTGCCCCAGTATAGAGATTGGTTTCAGCAGCATTCATTCCCTCGATTCTCAGATCCAGTAGAGCAGGCTCCTCATATTGAGGATGTTGAGGATGATGTTCCCGCACCGTTATAGGGACAAGGACAAGGCCATAGGTAGGGACAGGCACAGAGAGCTGAGACTCCCCTACGGAGTGGTGGTGATCCTGGTGCTAGTAGCAGCAGGGTGCCAGCTGATGTTAGACAACAGAGGGGTGAGGGTGGTGTTGAAATGTGGCGACTAATCAGCAAAGTACTGTACACTTAGACTTTGTTTGTTGCCCTAAAAATGCATGTTATAAGCGGCTAGGATGCTTAAGGCATTGTAAGGTTGATGTACTATTTTTGTTGGATAATAAGAAAGATTGGACAGTTGTGTATGGTGGACGTAACCCATTCTAGGTGAACCACGTTAAATCTCTGTGTTATCTATGTCCTGTTTTATTTCTGTATCTTTTGTATTTAAATCTACATATAATTGTTAGTTCATATTTGCTTCAGATCTGCTTGAAACCCTAACAATTGGTATTAGAGCGAGGTTTTTTGTAAATTGGTAGGACTTTCAGATTTGAGTGGGAGCAATGGAGGATTCCAAATTCAAGGTCGAAAAGTTTAACGACTAGAATTATCAGTTATGGAAAATGCAGATGGAGGATTACCTATATCAAAAGGATTTGTGGTGGCCATTGGAAGGAAAGGCAAAGAAACTGACCACAATATCAGATGAAGAGTGAGACATTTTAGATAGAAAGGCACTGGGATCCATTCGATTGTGTCTTGCGTCATCTGTAGCATTCAATATAACAGAAGCAAAAACGACTATAGATTTGATGGCAACATTGGCTAAGTTGTATGAGAAACCCTCGGCTTCGAATAAGGTATTTCTTATGAAGCATTTGTTTAATTTGAAAATGAGTGAGGGAGGATCTGTAGTGGAGCACTTAAATGAATTTAATACAATTACCAGTCAATTGTCTTCGGTAAAAATTACCTTTGTAGAAGAGGTTAGGGCTCTCTTGATTTTATGTTTTTTGCCAGAAAGCTGGAATAGCTTGGTTATGGCTGTAAGTAACTCTGTCTCTGGTAAAAATACTTTGGTATTTGATGATATTGTTGGTGTTATCCTAAGTGAGGAAATGGGAAGGAAAAGCACAGGTGAGACTCCAACATCATCGGGTAGTGTTTTGAATATAGAGAACAGAGGAAGATCAAAGGAAAGAGGAAAAGGCCCTAGGAATGAGAAGTCACGAGGGAAGTCAAAGAAAGGACGCTCTCAATCTAGAGGAAAGAAAGATTGCTGGTACTGCGAAAAGCCTGGTCATCTAAAGAAAGACTATTGGTCTCAGAAAAACAAAGGAGACAAAAATGAAAATGACAGTAAGGAAGCTAATATTGCAAGTAATACTTTACAAGATGCTTTAATCTTATGTTTGGATAATGTTAATGATTCCTAGGTAATAGATTCTGGGGCTTCATTTCATGCTACACCCCATAGAAAATATTTTCTAGATTATGTTCAAGGTCATTTTGGACAGGTATATTTGGGTGATGATGAGCCCTGTCAAATTGTTGGAAAAGGAAAGATAAAGATCAAGTTGCAGAATGGTAATGACTGGTTTCTGCAGGAGGTAAGACATGTTCCTAATTTAAGAAGAAATTTAATTTCTGCAGGGCAACTAGGTAGTGAAGGTTGCATAGTTACCTTCTCAGACAATATGTGGAAGGTCACTAAAGGATCATTAGTAGTAGCTAAAGGTGCGAAAGTAGGCACATTATATCTGTGTACTGGTAACGCTTACTCTACCTTAGCTGCTACAGATAAAGTTATTGCAGGAACAACAACAATAAATGTTGCAAGAACAGATTCAATAATGTGGCACCATAGGCTTGGGCACACGAGTGAGAAAGGGATGAAAATCCTTCACTCCAAAAATCTATTGCCAGGACTAAAGAAGATTGATTTAGAGTTATGTGAAAACTATGTTTATGGTAAATAGAAAAGAGTCAGATTTCTCAAGGTTGGGAAAGAGAAGAAGAGTGAGAAGTTAGAGCTTGTACATTCAGATGTATGGGGACCGACTCAGGTATCATCTCTTGGTGGCTCTTGTTATTATGTTATTTTTATTGATGATTCAACCAAAAAAACATGGGTATATTTCCTCAAACAAAAATCAGATGTTTTTGAAACTTTTAAGAAATGGAAAGCTTTGGTTGAGAATGAGACAGGAAAAAAGTTGAAGTGTCTCAGATCGGATAATGGAGGTGAGTATTGCAGCAAAACATTTGAAGATTACTGTTCCTTAAATGGGATTCAAAAGCAGAAGACAGTTCCAGGAACTCCACAGGAAAATGGTGTGTCAGAGAGAATGAATAGGACTATCATGGAACGTGCGAGGAGCATGAGATTGCATGCTAAATTGCCCTTACATTTTTGGGCAGATGCTATACATACTGCTGTCTATTTGATAAATAGAGGACCTTCATCCCCTTTGGATGGTGGTATTCCAAAGGAGGCATGGACTGGTAAAAAGGTAAATTATTCTTTTCTAAAAACTTTTGGTTGCGAAGTTTTTGTCCATGTTGAAAAAGAAAATAAAACCAAGCTTGATGCTAAATCTCAGAAATGTACCTTCATTGGATATGGGATAGATGAATATGGCTATCGGTTATGGGATTTTGAAAATAAGAAAATAATTAGAAGTAGAGATGTTATATTCAATGAGAAGGTTATGTATAAAAAATAGATGTAGGAAAAGAAGCATGAACAGGACAAACAAGAATATGTGGTGTTGGATGAGATTCCTGAAAATGAAATGCCACAGGTATCTGATGCTCAGCAACAACAGATTGTCCCACAAACTCCTGCAAGTGTTAGACGTTCTACGAGGACAAGTAGACCTCCTGAAAGATTTTCTCCTTCTTTGTATTCTATTTTATTAACGGATTCTGGTGAACCAGAAGAATATGAAGAAGCAATGCAGGTAGATGCCAAACAACAGTGGGAGCTAGGCATGAAAGAGGAGATGGACTCCTTGATGAAAAATAAGACTTGGAACTTAGTCCCTTTACCTGCAGAAAAAAGAGCCTTGCCTAACAAATGGGTTTATCGACTAAAGGAGGAGGAAGGAGGTCAAAAAATATATAAGGCCAGACTTGTGGTAAAATGTTTTGGACAGAAAAAGGGTATAGATTATGATGAAATATTTTCTCCAGTTGTAAAAATGACTTCAATTAGAACTGTACTTAGTCCTGTGGCTGCTGATGATTTACATCTTGAACAATTAGATGTCAAAACAGCTTTTCTCCATGGAGATTTGGAGGAGGAAATTTACATGTTGCAACCACAAGGATATGAGTTCAAAGGTAAGGAGAACTTGGTGTGCAGGTTGAAGAAAAGTCTGTATGGCCTAAAGCAAGCACCCCGACAATGGTATTTAAAATTTGATAGTTTCATGGCTGAACACGGTTATCATAGATGTCATTCTGATCATTGTGTATATTTTAAGAGATTTGATAATGACAGTTATATTATCCTGTTGCTTTATGTTGATGACATGCTTGTTGCTGGGTCTAACATGCAACATATAAATGATCTTAAACAGAAATTAGCCAGGTCATTTGCTATGAAGGATTTGGGTGCAGCTAAGCAAATTCTCGGTATGAGGATTACACGGGACAGGAAAAATAGAACCTTGAATTTGTCCCAAAGTGAGTATATAAAGAAGGTGTTAAAAAGATTTAACATGCAGGATGCAAAAACAGTTAGTACACCTTTGGCTAGTCATTTCAAATTGACTAAGGAGATGTGCCCAAAGGCACAGGAAGAGGTTAATAAAATGTCTAACATTTCGTATTCATTAGCTGTTGACAGTCTGATGTATGCAATGGTATGCACAAGGCCAGATATTGCACATGAAGTGGGAGTTGTGAGCAGGTTTATGAGTAATCCAGGTATGGAACATTGGAATGCTGTGAAATGGATTCTTCGGTATTTGAAAGGAACTACTATGAAGGCATTATGTTTCAAAGGATCTAATGCTGCTTTGAGTGGATTTGTTGACTCTGATCTAGCGGGTGATATTGATTCACGAAGGAGTACTACAGGGTATGTTTTTACTATAGAGGGAACTGCAGTCAGTTGGATTTCTAGGCTGCAAAAGGTTGTTGCACTTTCAACCACTGAAGCTGAGTATGTTGCTGCTACAGAAGCCAGCAAGGAGATGATTTGGTTGCAATGTTTTCTAAAGGAATTGGGTCAGACACAAGAGGATAGCCCATTGTATACTTATAGACAGAGTGCCATTCATCTTGCAAAGAACTCTGTTTTTCATTCAAGAACAAAGCACATTCAGCTCAGGTACCACTTCATCCGGACTATTTTGGAGGAGGGTTAGTTACGACTTGAGAAGATTCACACAAGTGAGAATCCTGCTGATATGTTCACAAAGGCAGTTCCACAGGAGAAGCTGATTTCTTCATCAGTTTCTGTTGGTCTTCTTGATTGATAATTGTGGAATTTATACCAGTCAAGTCCTAGTGTTTTATCTAGCGGATGTTGCATGTACAGTGGTGTCGTGTAGTATTAGTCTCCAAGTGGGAGATTGTTCGGTGTGGAGCCTGATCAGTCTCCAAGTGGGAGATTGTTGAAATGTGGCGACTGATCAGCAAAGTACTGTACACTCAGCACATATCCTCACCGGGGCCGGGCTGGGCCCCGGGCAGGGATTCGGGGGCGGTAACCCCTGAGAAAAGCGGGGGTTCAGGGGCAGCAGTCCTCGAGAAATTTTTTTTTGCCATTTTTCGTTGATGAAAACCGACATTGTAATAAAACCCTAAAAAGACCGACTTTGTTTGTTGCCCTAAAAATGCATGTTATAAGCGGCTGGGATGCTTAAGGCATTGTAAGGTTGATGTACCATTTTTACTGGATAATAAGAAAGATTGGACGGCTGTGTATGGTGGACGTAACCCATTCTGGGTGAACCACATTAAATCTCTGTGTTATCTGTGTCCTGTTTTATTTCTTTATCTTTTGTATTTAAATCTGCATATAATTGTTAGTTCATATTTGCTTTGGATTTGCTTGAAACCCTAACAGGCGGATCCCTAGGGCATGTAGGAGTGAGATTGGGTGGGACTGAGGAGGAGCGAGCAACTTCGAGACAGGTCCGACAGCGGCAGGATGAGCAGGGTGGAGCCACAGGTGGAGATGGGGGTGGAGATCCTGTGAGAGAGCAAGGGACTGATGCAGGGCTGTCGATGAGAGCACGTTTTGCAGAGCTGTAGTCATAGTTGATAGTGGCTCAGACTCAGCTGGCGGAGCGAGACCGACAACTTGTCGAGGTGAGGGCCGAGCGTGATCGCCAGATCGCATCATTGAGGGCAAAGTCGATAGCAAAGATAGAGACTTTACGACAGAAGGTCCTTCTCCATAGTAGTAGGGCAGCCTACTATGTGGCAGCATATAGTGTCGCAGTTCTTGTTGCGCAGCAGGTGATACCCTACTCGTAGTAGATGGCATGATCAGAGGGAGCTCGGGAACCTCGTCAGGATCCTGGGCATCAGGCTTCTCCTCCTCCACTAGGCGATGAGGGAGAGGGTGCTAGCTAGATTGTTTCTTTTTGTAGCTCGGATATTTTTGGTAGACACACCCATTTTTTGTAGCCTATACAATTCTTGCTCCAATGAGAGTTTGTATATGTCATTCGACATCATTTTGTACTCTTATATTTGACATGACATATATATGAGATCCAATTTGACTTCATCGTGCTTGTGTTGATTCGCTTATGAGATATCCTTTTATATGCTTTATTCTATATGTATGTATTTCTTTTCAACATGAATGTATACAATGCAAATGGAATATGGATGTCTATTTTTCTTTCTTTTCATATGCAAATAAATGAATGTGAATGAATAATGAATAATGCAATTTTTTTCATTTTTCTATGCAATGAGATGAATGCTAATGAGTAATAATGAAATGTATGAATCTATATAAAATGCTTATGTATGTAGCTAATATCTCAAAACACAAGTACTCGATTGGAGAAATGATGAAAAGAGACCACTTTGCTAAGAAATGATGATGCTTCCAGCTCTCATTCAGAAGATAAAGAGATCATTGTTACCATTCCGAAATCACTCTAAATTCACAAAATGCATGATGAAATACAAAATGATATGCAAAATGCAACCTAAACCTAGTCATTAGATTTTGAAAAGCTTAATTTTCATCATTGAGCATTTTACAACCACAACAGGCAGATTAGAGTTCCTTGCTTTTCATGTGCAATATTAATTATCTTGTCCGCAATTACCCCTTTTTTGGTTCATATCCTTGGACAGATTACGCATGGACCCGGACTGCACAATAAAAAAATTCCTTCAAAACAGACAAAGAAATGATATGGATCTTCCTGTAGCATTCAAATAAGCGGATCAAGGTATGTGAGGCGATTCCACCTTGATGTGAAGGCTCTTATCACAGACACCCAGCTAATTTAGATGTTTCCAGATCATTGGGATCATTCCTACAAGCAGAAAACAAGAAAATATTATGCCCCCAATCCTTGCTCCTCTTAGTCAAGATAGACTTCCTCGAGTTACTCAGAGAGAATAATAATCGAAAACCAATATAAAAGACAACACACAAAGAAAATTTTCCTGCATAGCTCAAATTGTTTAGTGGTTGTTTTCCGATATGTTGTTTTGCTTGTTAACTCAATGATAAAACTCTTCAGTAGTCAGGAGACGAGTGACTGACTTGGAGTGGACGATCGGGTATTACTGACGTAAAGATGACTTGGTTGACACTGCTTAGGACATGTAATGTGCTCTTGTCAATTAACCTAAGACTATGACAATGATCGGTTTCAAGCCATGAGGGTTCCAATGAACTAGGATGTCACAAAAGTGATTGAAATATGTACAAGCGAAAGAAAAGATGCATGAAAGCTGGAATGCCAACGTTGCATTGATAGATGGAGCGCTTGAGTACAAGAGGCACCTATTTATCAGGTTTTCACCTGTTTTGTAGAGATTCATTTTTTTTTACCAAGGTGCCTGTTTACCAAGTTTTCACCAAGGCATTTTATCTCTCTCTTTTTTTTTTCTGTTTTTCTTTTTCTTTTTTTCTTTTTTTGAATTTTTTCAAGACTTTTTCTTATTTTTATGATTTCTTCAGGACTTTTTTTGATTTTTATGATTTCTTCAGGACTTTTTCTGATTTTTAGGATTTTTTTCTGGACTTTTTCTGATTTTTAGGATTTTTTTCTGGACTTTTTCTGATTTTTAGGATTTTTTTAGGACTTTTTCGCTACATAAGCTGCTGGAGCAGAGAATATTTAAGTGAAAAATTTCTTCAGATGGATAGTGTTGATTAGTTCGCGGAGCTGTTCTCCTTCCGATGTTGAGAGTTGATAGGCACCAGAGCCAAAAGCTGCAGTAACGATATAGGGACCTAGCCAGTTGGGTTCAAACTTCCCTTTGTTGTCTCAAAACTGTTGATTTTTAGGATTTTCTCTTAGAACTAGGTCACCAACCTGAAATTCTCGATGTCGAACCTTTTTGTTATATCCTCTGGACATTCTCTTTTGATACACTTTGAGATGATCAAACGCCACTTGTCGACGCTCATCCAACAATTCTAGCTCTTGCAATCTAGATATTCTATAGTCTTCATCAGTAACAAGGCCTTGCAAGGAAACTCTTAGAGATGGTATTTCTACTTCAATAGGTAATACTGCTTCGGACCCATACACCAAAGAGAAAGGTGTAGCCCTAGTAGGTGTTCTAATACTTGTTCTATAAGCCCATAATGCAGGATTGAGCTGCAGATGTCAATCCTTCGCAGATTTGTTCACTGTTTTGTGCAAGATAGTCAGTAGGTTTTTGTTAGATGCCTCTGCTTGTCCATTACCTTGAGGGTAATATACTGAGGACCAGTGTTGTTTGATTTTAAATTTCTCACAGAGTTCGTCTAGATCTTTGTTCTTGAACTGTCCTCCATTGCCAGTTATAATGGATGAAGGTATACCATACCTACAGATGATATAATTAAAAATAAAGAGAGCTACTTGTTTGTCGATTGCCTTGATGAGTGGAATTGCTTCTACGCACTTAGTGAAGTACTCAGTGGTAGTGATAATAAATTTGTGTCCATTAGATGATGCAGGATATATTTGGCCAATCAGATCAAATGCCCACTGTTGGAAGGGCCAGTGTGTCACAAAGGGTATGAGATTCCTTGCTGGAGCATGGATTAGGTGCCCATGCAGTTGGTACTTTTCACAGGTTTTAGCAAATTTTATAGCTTATTTCTCCATGTTTGGCCAATAGTAGCCAACCCTTAGTAGTTTTCGTGCTAAAGTTAGACCGTTCGAATGGGATCCACAAACACCTTCATGAACCTCGGATAATGCGCATTGGGACTCTTCGGTTTCTAGACATCTAAGCAAAGTATTATCTAAACCTCGCTTGAATAGGTTGTTAGCAATGATGACGTACTGTGACGCATTTCAGATTAGGTTCCTTTTTTCATTTTGGGAAAGATTAGCAGGGACAACTTGGTCACGTAGGTAAGAGTAAATGTGGCTATAATAAGATGAGTCATGTCCACTAATAGAACAGACTAGCTGGGACTCAGGAGAATCATAGGCAGGGTAATGTAACTCTTCCACTAGGAATTCAAATTGATAATTAGACTCTTGTAGCTGTGGTATAGATGCCAAAGTGGCCATTGCATCCGCTGCTCTATTTGTTGTTTTGGGGATCTGCTGAAATGATATGAAGGTAAAGTATTTCTTGAGATCATCCACCATTCTCTTATAAGGCATCAGTTTCTCATCTCTTGTCTGATATAGGTCATTGATTTGGTTGATGATGAGTTGCGAATATCCATAGATGTGCAATTCAACGATCTTCCACTCGATGGCAAGCTTGATCTCATTTACCAAAGCTTCATATTCTACAATATTATTTGTGCAAGGAAAGAGAATCTTGTAAGCTTTCGGAATTGAATATTTTTGAGGAGTAATAAAAAGTATTCTGGCACCAGAACCATGTTGAGTGAAAGACCCATCAAAGAACATCTTCCATGATTGTTTAGTAAGGTGCATGATTGATTCATCTGGGAATTCTATATGCAGAGGTTGACTGTCTTCAAGTGGAGCATCAGCAAGTTGGTCTGCAATAACCTGTCCTTTGATGGCTTTACAATCCACATATTCGATATCAAATTCTGTAAGAACCATGACCCATTTAGCCAGTCTTCATGTAAGTGTTGCTTTACTGAGAAGATATTTGAGTGGATCAATCTTAGCTATCAGCTTAATAGAGTGTGCCAACATATAGTGCCTTAATTTTTGTGATGCAAAGACCAATGCTAAGCATGCTTTCTCTATTATAGTGTAGTTCATTTCATATGACACCAATGTTCTATTGATGTAATAAATAGCTCGTTCCTTTTTATTGTCATCCTGTTTTGCCAGAAGTGCCCCCAGTGAAGTACATGTAGCCGATATGTACAGGATCAGTGGCTTACCTTGAATCGGTGGTATTAATATGGGCGGATTAGAAAGATATTATTTGATTTGTTGTAAATGTTGTTCACAATCTTTATCCCATTTGTATTGAATCCCTTTCTTTAATACCTTCGTGAAGGGTTGAGCTTTGTCAGCTAGCTAAGATATAAAATGCCTTATTGATTGAAGACATCCCTGTAAACTTCTCATTTGACTGATATTCTTGGGTGGAGGCATTTCCATTATAGCTTGGACCTTTTCAGGGTCAACCTCAATTCCTTTTTTTGAAATTATGTAACCAAGCAATTCTCCTGATGTTACCCCAAATGCACACTTTTTAGGATTTAACCGGAGCTTGAATCTTTCCATTCTATCTAGTATGAGGCCTAGCTCTTGAATATGCGTAGATCTCTTCATAGTCTTTACTAGGGTGTCATCAACATAATCTTCCATGTTTTTATGCATCATATCATGGAAGATAGTGGTTACTGCTCTTTGGTAAGTTGCTCCCACATTCTTTAGCCCAAACGACATAACATTCCAGTAGAAGGTTCCCCATGCACATGTGAAAGTTGTCTTTTCTTGATCTTCAGGTGCTATCTTGATCTGATTGTAACCAGAGAATTCATCCATTAATGAATACATCTCATATCCAAGAGACATATCTACTATCATGTCAATGTTGGGCAATGGAAAATCGTCTTTTAGACATGCTTTGTTGAGATCCCTGAAGTCTGTGCAAACTCTAATGGATTTGTCTGCCTTTGATACAGGTACTATGTTTGATATCCATTCTGCGTAATCTATAGCTCTGATAAATCTAGCTTTTAGCAATTTCTCTAGTTCAGCCTTGACTAGCAGTGCCACATGAGGATGCATCTTACAGAGTTTTTGCTTGACTGGTTTAACTCCTGGTGTAATAGAGAGATGATGCATGATGAGATCAAGATCTAGTCCTGACATATCTGAGTATGTCCATGCAAAGTTGATCTTCTTTTCTAAAAAAAGGTTGCTGAAATCTTTTAACTCTTCTACTGATAGTGATTGAGCTAAATGAATGATGTGTGGTGTCTCTTGACTCCCATGTTCACTGGCTGAGTTGGCTCGATCAATATGGAAGATCTCTCCCGGAAGTGACTTGGCAATATATCAAGTATCTCACCTTCAAACGCCTCAGAGAGGTTTTCACCTTTAGGTACGTCCTTTATTTTCTCTTTTTTAGATTCTGACACCGCCACAATGTGGTTTTCGCCATCAGATCTTTTATTTTTATTTTTCTTGTTTTTGTGACTAAGATACTTGATATCCGCTTCAGTCATGTTTTCATTATGTTCGCTAGTGCAAGAGTACATGGGTTCAACTGCATTGAGATAATAGGCTAATGTATAGTCATTGGCAAAAAGTAGGTACATTCAAGGGTTGGTTATAAAGAGTACAATCAATCAGTTCCGGATGTATTAAGGATAAGGTTTGAACAGGCTCAAGGGAGTTCACGATACTATCATCATGGCTTCGGACCAACTAGTCGAGTTCCAGAAGGCTACCTTGCGTATGTGTCTCAAGACCAGAAAGAGTTATGACATGATTATCAAAATTCATGTTAGTATTTATTGGACCTAACCCAACCGACCTACTTCTAGCGTCGTCACCTACTTCAGACTGAACTACATATCGTGGTGTGACAGTAACAGGGTTAGCGAACAACATCTCAACATTCATGACAGAGTAATCATAATGTGTTGTTGAATAATCATTGTTATAAATAGAGCTCTTGTCTGAGTTATCAGAGTCATAAGATGAAGTTTTTGACTCGTCTTCAAGTGGCTTAGTAAAATTATATATAGTATCAACACCCACATCTTTGATGCTGCAAGTTCCTTCGTGATTTGGTTCATTGATTGTTTGTATTTGACACACTTGTGGACATAACCTTGATGGTTCTGTTAATCCTTGTCATCTGTTCCATTCAGCTTCCTCTGGACTAATGACTAGTTCTATTTTTTTAGCTTCTAATTCTTCTTTTGTAGTTTCATACCTGATTTGTCCTACCTCATTAGAGGGTGAGTTAGTAGGTGAAGAAATTGCTTGTGTCCTTTCTTCCTCCAGCTGTTGTTCATAGTCTTCTTGTCTTTTTAGTCTAATTTCTTCTATTTCCTTTTGCATTTTTAGGCGTATCAACTCTTGTGCGTCATCTATGATATCACTAGATTCTTCAAGGGTTTCTGTAGTAGATGTATCTGAGATGTGGTCTGGACCCCATTCATACTCATTTGAATCAGTTTCTGAATCATCTACCTGTTGTCTACCAGTATATGTGACTGGAAATTTTAGTGGTGCAAACAATTCTCTGATTCTATATACTTCGTCTCTCATATCCTCCGAGACTTCTACTTCTTGTGGTATTATAGCTGATATAACTAGAACTTGATTACCATATGTTTCCTCTCTCTGGGTGCGCAATTCTTTTTGTTCATTGTCACACTCTTCCTGAGTTTGTTGAGTATTAATTTCTTGTGTTGTTAAAGGTAGTACCTTTTTCTTCCACTTACGTTGATGGTGGGACGTGTGCTTTTGATCTGATTGCTTTCTTGGATCATATCCCAGTCCAACTTTATCATCGACAGACTTAGTTTGTAACTGAATAGATTCAACAATACCTTTTTGACGTTTGCCTAGAGGATCAGTACCTGAATATCCCATGCGTTGAAGCATCTTATAGCCTGGACCATATTGTGTCGGAGAAATATCGCAATGTCATATTTCTTTTTTTGCACTGTCTTCTTTGAAAAGTGATTTGAGAACATCATCCTCTTCTATTTCACTTGCAAGAGAAGTAGAGGACTATATAAAGAGACCTTCATACATGACTTTTGGAGTTAAAGTTTGTGGCTTCATAACCTTTGATGGTTTTCTCAATTGTCTTGGTGATGGAGGAAGAGACGTTAATGAGAGTATATGATCTATCTTGTAGCCATCCATGCCAATGTTTGTGATTTTCAATTTCTTTTGTAAATCTTTCAGCAAAGATTCTGAACTTTCAGCTATGGAGGCTGCTCTATTATGAGGAACAAAAGCATCAGCACTCTGCATTAATGCATTGTCGGTATAGCTTGTATCGGCAAGAATACTGACTTCAACTCCATTATAAGGAAATTTCAAGCATTGATGATACGTAGATGGTACTGCTTTCATTTCATGAATCCATGGCCTACCCAGTAAGACGTTGTATGAAAGATGAAGATCCAGGACTTGAAAAATGACATCTCTTTCCACAAGTCCTACTTTGATTGGTAATAGTACCAGACCCTTAGAAGTTCTTTCTTCTTCATCATAAGCCTTGATTGTTATCTTCTTTGTTGAATCAGTAACATTTTCAAAAAATCCCAGCTGTGTCAGTAGATTGTAGGTACAAATATTCAACCCAGCGCCTCCATCTATCAAAACATGTTTAACGCGGTGTTTATGGATCATGGCTTCAATGTGTAATGGTTGGTTATGTGGGTGACTCAGTGAATTGTCATCTTCTTCAGAGAAAGTGAGGTAATGAGGTGAGGTCAGGTGACCCACCATTGATTGAAACCAATCTACGTCTAAATCTTTAGGGACACTGGTGGTAAGTAAAGCCTTGTCCAGGACCTCTCTATGAGCATAAGAGATCTTAAGCAATTCCAAAATGGAGATTTGAGCATTGGTTCTCTTCAATTGTTCGACAATACTATAACTAGGAGAAGATGATGAAGCCAATTGTTTTGATTTGGCCATGATTGTGTCTATTTGGTAGATTTGATGTTGTTTGGTTGACAGTTGAGGAACTAGCTCTGGGAGAATAATCTTCCTTTGAGCGCGAGTCATAGCATTAGCAGCTTGTGTTTGATTTTGGTGATCTGGGACTATGATCACATTGCAATATTCAGTTTGAGCAGATTCAATTATGTTGATCACATTATCATTGTTATTGTAGGTATAATTGACTCTAGCTCCTCCCTTGGATTTTGAGGAATCTCCTTGTTCATAAGTGGGTAAGGGATCTTTAAAGGCCTTATGATCAACATTAGTTGCGTGATTTCCAACAATGATCTTGCCTGCGTCAATGAGATCTTGGATTTCATGTCGGAGTTTCATGTAGTTGTTTATGTTATGTCCCTTGTTCCAATGGTAGTCATAGTATTCATTTTCTCTCCACCATTTGGGTCTAATTTCTAGGTCATATGGTCTAGAATTGTCTGGCAACGTTATTAGATTATTTGCCAATAAAGTTTTAAAAGCTGATTCATATGATTCATCTAGAGGAGTAAAATCACGCTTAGGCTTTGAAAGCCAAGGTTTTTCTTTAAACCATTCTCTTGTTTTCTTTGGGGGATTCTCTGTTGTAGTTTCAGCTACCTTGAGTGCTTGCGTGCCACTGGCCAAGTTAAATATTGTGGATTTTGTTTTTTCTTGGACAGTATCTACCACTCCATCATTAACGACGTTCTTGTTGCTATCTTTGCCATATTTCCAGTATTTACTCTTTTCTTTAGAGCTAGAACCTTGATGTGTTTCCTTCCAAAGTGAGATATCCCCTTTCTTTATGAGCACATCTTCCATCCGAATAGCATTATCTACCATTTTGTTAAATGATGGGTGTACATGCATTTGTATACTATATTTCAGTTTTGGGACCAGGTTATTGACAAATATATCCATTTTCTCAGTGTCTGGGATAGGTCGTGGATACCTAGAGAACATCTTTCTCCAACATTGGAGGAAAGTGAGAAAAGGCTCCCCTGTTTTCTGTTTAGTATTGCAAAGATCTATCATAGTCATAGGATATTGAATGTTGTATGAGTATTGTTGCAAAAATAGTTGGATTAGTTCTTCAAATGTTTTTATCCCTTTGGGTAGACTTGAGAACCATTCCATGGCTTGACCCCCTAAACTCCTTGGGAAAAGGTGCATGAGGTACGTTTGATCGTGCATGAACTCCATACAAGCGGCACAAAACTCTCTGACATGATCTTGAGGATCTGAGGTACCATCATATTTGTCAAATTTTGGGATCTCAACTCATGAAGGAAATGGAGACATGTAAAGGTTTTTGTCAAATGGGAATGGGCATATTGTGTCCAAAGAATATTGTTTTGGCATTTTATCTTTGTCTTCTATTCTTGTGACCGCAGCTTTTAATGCTTGCATTTGTTTGCTTATTTTTCCCCATGGTGTCTCTTCCTCTTTAGCGACGAGGGCCTCCACATTATAACTAGTAGGGAGTTTGGCGCCTTGCTTTGCTAATTCTAGGAAATAGTCTTCTTTTTCCTTAGCCATGATGATCTTCATCATTTTCCAGAACTCTTTATCATTTTGACATCTATGTACTTTGACTTTAGGAGGTTCAGGAAGCTCAGATTCAGTCAATGAGGAATCACTGTCAATGGCATGATTGCTGAAATCGTCATGAGTATCTCGTTTATTAGCTTCTCTATATTGTCTTTCTCCAGACATGGTGGGATTGGATAAGAGGGATGGAAGGGTGAAAAAGAGGTGTTGGATAACGGATGGGATGTTGGTAGAATTGTGTATGGCTAGATGGAAATGCTGGAAAGATCAACATTAGCACACACCTTGAGGGATGGTGGACATATGGAGGAGAAGTGAATCTTAGATTTTGAGATTTTAATGGAGGAAAGGTTACACATTTTGGGGCATAAGAACCCAAAATGGATGAAGGAGGTGATGGAGGAATAGACTCAGAAGGTTTGGATTGAGGAACAACAATTTTGGATGCCAATTTTGATTTTTCTTGAGACTTTTGTGCTTCAAGTAGCCGCTTAGGGATCCACATGGTTTTTGATTTTTCATGTTTTTGTAGTTCCTTAGAGCACATTTCTTGTACAAGTGCCTTAGGAACCTATATAACTTTTGATTTTTCTTCTTTCTTTGTGGGCTTTTGTAGCATTTTGTATTTCTCTTTTTCTTTTTGGATCATTTTTTTCTTTGTTTTGACATGTCGATTAGATGGGACATGTTGATCCTTGAATACATGTGGATTACTTGAATTATGACAATTTTTGCTTGGCATCCAAATTGATTGGAGGGAGATGCATGGATAGATAGGAATGATATGGAGGTCTTTTAGATGGATGGAAGGTACTTGATGTGTGCATTTGTTGATCCTTCATAAGGGATGGAGGGATATAGGGACCTAGAATGGATGGAAGTGATGATGGGGAAAACATATATTTGGATTTAACTAGAGAAATGTAGGATTTATGAGAGATACCAACATCTTGAGGAATGTCCCTGAGGCCATGACCTTTAACACTCTCTTTAATATGGAGGGGTTCTTGCTTGTGGATATCTACCCCTTTGCCTTTATAAATATTTTGACTTGTAGGATACACTTTTCTTTGGAAAGAAGGTGTGAGTCCATTTTGAGATGGCGGTGGAATGTAAGGAATGATAGGATCACGAAGGGGATTTGTAGGCGTGATGGATCCTTGAGATGAACATGGAGGATTATGACAAGGAGATGAAAGGATACTTTGATCTTGACATGGAAGAGGACCATTGGATAGAGTAGGAAGGGTGTTTGACTCTTCATTTTGAATAGGATCGTTTGAAAAGGTGGAAGAGCCATCATGATCTTGCTTAGGAAGTGGATTAGGAATGGGATTTGGAAGGATGCTTTGCACTTGAGATAGAAGTGAGCCATCTCGAAAGAAGTGAAAAGGTATAAGGGGATCATCATGGGAATCTAGTGAAATAGGATCTTTTTCAATCATTAGATGGGATTAAGGAGTTTTGGTGTCTTGATCTTGATTTACGATAGGACTTGTTTCTTCATTTTTTAGATTATCCTCTTGACATGGAGTCACTTCTAAGGAAGGGATAGGATTTTGCATAGGTGTAGGGGATTCTTGGAAGGTCTCCATATTTTGGCATGATGGGGAAGCATTTTGAGCGGGACTCTCTGGAGTGGGTATGTTTGGAATTGAAGTGTATGATGGCATAGGATCTGGGATTTTTAAATCTTTAGAGGAACTTGTACCAATATTGGCATTAACTTGGATTTCCATAGGAGATAGCCCTTGAAGGTCAACATGAGAAGTTTCATTGATTGAAGGAGATGGTATGGATTGTTGCTGAGAATTTTTAGGAGATGAAGGCATCATGGAAGGGATGGAGGATACACATGGAGCCTTGCTAGACATAGGTTCATGATTTTGATTATTCTTAGAAGTAGTTCCTTCTTTTTCTTTAGGTGAGTCATTAGGATCTTCAATTTCAATGACACCATCATCAAGGAGATCTTGAATCTTATGTTGTAATTCCATACACATTGAAGTCTTATGTTTGTTATGCCTATGATATACACAATAACTACTCAAAACTGCACATCCCCATGTGGTCTTTTTAAGCAATATGATAAAATTGTTCTTAATAAGCTCTTCCAAAGTTGACTCAATAGATTGCCCCAAAGGTGTAAACTGTCTATCTAGGGAATAGATGTCTTTTTGTCTTGGTGAAGGTGTTTTGTGATCTTGTATGAGATTTGGTCTTTGATTGTCAATTATTTGTTGGTATTCTCTTGTCAAATCACATAATTGTTTTAGCATTCCTTGAAGTTTCTCACACTTGATATCATATATTTGTTTTTCAAATGGAGTCATTGATTTATTTTGTTGGATTTCCATGTCATATATTTCTTTCTTGATATCTTGAAGCATTTGAGCAAAGGTAGCCATGGGAATTGGAGCTAAGGTATCCACGATATTCTTACTTTTTTCAAAAAAAATAGAAGAGCTTTTGGTTTGAACATGCATTTACAACCGACGGGACCGAGAGCTAAATGTGTTGCAGAAGTCAAGATCAAATTGGAGCTAGTTGTTTGTTTAACATAGTGATTGAGTGAAGTAACTAAGATTTGGTTTGGTTTCAGGAATGATCTATCATGTGTAAGACGCTATCTAAGTTAACTTAGGTTTGATAAGATGTTGTTTGAACTAGTTGAGAGATGATCGATAAAATCGTGCAACGCAATGACAGGAGTACACTATCAAGGTTGTTTATCCTCAGGAGGATGATAACCAGTTTTAGGCTTGCTGTAGACTGTTTTAGACAATTTTGACTATTTTGATTGACAAGATTAGGAATTCGTATGGCAGAGGATTGGACACAGATGAGATTCTAACAGATAAAGTTTCAATGACTGACGACTACCATTTTTTGATAAGGATTGATGTTTCGATGACTGACAGAGACCAGTTTGGACACGGATAGACTTTATCACTGAATTGATTGATATTGTTTCATTTGTTTTCTCCAGTTTCAGTATTTCATTTTTAGTTTGAGGGATGAAAACACAGAAAACATGCAGTATGAATAGTAACTCCAATCACAACATGCAAACCCTATGGAAGTTGGCTTAGAGAAGAAAACCTTTGCTTGCTGACTTAGGTACACACCCAATAGCTAATCAGAATACGGCCGATGAGTCTCATGCAATAGATTCTCAATGTTGTATTAGCCGACTCCAAACGCTAATGGGGGCACGATATCGCAAGTGTCTTAGGAGAGTTACTATCTCTCTTGCGTAAAGATTATCAACCTTTCGGAGGTGAATCAGATAGCTTCTAATTTTAATTGGATCTAGTAAGGGTTCCGTTCAGCGCGTCGAGGTATAAACTCAATTAAGAGGTCCTCCAGCCTTGAAAACCAAGGTTTAATATACCCGAAGGTACTGAGGAGAGCTATTCTGAGCACTGTCGTTTTATATTTTTTATTATCAAATCACATTTATTTTATAATGGGTTGGAGTACTTGGCATTTAGCCATTCCCAGTTAGGTCGTTCCCCTCACACCGGCCGTAACGGCTTTAAGAGTTTTTCAACCCCTCGGGAGGGTAGGCTTGCTAAAGATGTACAAATCTCAAACAAAGAAAAAGCCTCAAGGGTCTAGATTTCTGATTGTCTTAGAAAGACAAGAGCATACTCTCCTACCTCTCAGAATTTTCCAAAAAAACACAAAAGACAGATTTGTTCATTACCCAGATAGCAAGTTAGGTGCCTAAAAAATTAAAGAATACACGATGTTTGATTGATTTCTCTTTAGGCAACCTGCAAAAACAACGCATCAATAGCCATGTTGTTTTTATTCTTTGATAGGCGTATGTTTGATTGATAAATTCTTTGACAAGCGTCCTGCAAGAAATTGGTCAAGCTGTGAAAATACCAGGCATACAAAAGACAATTCAGGGTTTAGCATCAGTATAATCAAAATTTAATTCAAGAAAAACCCTGAAAAGTGAAACTTGCTTTTAATCTAACAAAGAACAGAATCGTACGACAATTCTCATAAAATGGAACGACAGAAAACTTTTATCGTACGAGTCAGAAATCAATAAAGAACGACAGAAGATAACAGAAGCAGTATGTCGTATGAGTCCATATTATGATTCGTATGACAATTTACATGATATAATATTGTGTCGTACGATAAAATGCAGGCTTCAATATAATGTTGTACGATGCAGTGAAACTGCTTGTACGATATTTCGCAGAGACTGTATGGACGAAACCTGCAGGATAAAAAGAATGATTATGAGGCCGAAAAAGTAGTTTTCTGTCCCACAGTGGGTTCCAGAAATGTGTGTGTGAAAAGTGGACCTGTATCTGTAAGCACAACACTTCAATCAAGTCATTACATGCATGGTTAGACAGATATAAACATGAATAAGAAAACCATAACAAGTCGACCCATTGCCTTCTAGTAGATGCGAGTTTAGATTGCTCTCAGATTGCTAAGCTATCCAGTGACTAGACAACACCTAAACAAAGGATTTTTAAATCTATATGAGCATGGATTTAGCTAGATGAATGCAAGATTAATCTAACATGATTTAATCAATAAATGAGATAAATGATCTAAATATGTATGCAATATGAAATAACTAATATCTGAATGCACAAGTATTAATGAACCTAGAGCAAAAACAACATAATAACAATATATTCTCTAGGATCTTTTGAATGAGATATGAGAGCCTGAATTTATAGAAAATTCATAAAAAAACCAAAGGCTGAGATCAAATGATGATGAGCGGTTAAGATTTTCCAAGAGGAAGTACAATCCAGGTGAATTGATGTGATTGGATGTTTTTCTCAGTTTTAAAGGAAATTGAACTAAAATTAAGATAAAATCAAGAAAAAAATGATTTATTCTCTATTTCATTCAATTTTAATATTTAATTATTTTAATTGCTTTCTTTGAGATTATCTATCAATTTTTAATTTGTTTTTCAAGATCATCTCCAATTGATTTCTTTTTCTCAAATTTTTAATTCTTTCTTGGTCAATTAATTCTTTTTGATGATTTATTTCCTTTTTTGAAGATGTGTGCTCATAATTTCCAATTCCTCTTTCTTGATTTGTTTCCTTTTTTGAAGATTTATTATAAATTGATTTATTTAATTAAATATGCTAGGATATTTAATAAAATAAATAAGGTAATTGTTTAAAATGATTTACTTTGAATGATCAATTAATTAAATAAATATTTAATTAATATTGAGTTATTGATTTTGCCATGTGACATTTGATGATTAAAGAATTAATTGTGTGCTTAAGATTGATTTAATTGCCTTTGGTTAGGACCTTGGTGACGTTGTCGAGATTAGGGGCTCATGGTTTAGATGACCATTTTCAGGGTATTACAACTAGTATGAATTCCGCTGTGTCTTCTTAAGAGTCTTTGAATTATGTCATTCTATCATTAAGCTAATAATTGACACAATTGTTATTCAAAAAGTCACAAGTTAATTCTATAGAACATAGGTTTACTACTGAGAAGGGGTGAATCAGTAGTAAATAAAACTTTTAAAGTTTTATCCAATTAATCTTTTTCACAAACTTATTCAAAACTTTTAATATGAGCACCAACTCAATCAAAGTTCTTATAAGAGCACCAACCCTCCAAATACACAATACAATGATTTAAGCACCAACTCAAGAAACTTAAAAGCACCAACTCCATAAATAACTCTGATATAAGGTTTGTTTATTTTCAGATCAATTATACCAATCAATTCCACCAACCTAAAACATTAAGATAGAAAAATGTACTAAATATAACAAGTCTTAATGTCCATAGACTCTGTATAACTGCAAGATAATGCACTGAAACCAATACTAAAAATTCATGTGTTTTTAATGTTTGAAAATAAATAAAGATCTGCAACTAGAACTTTGTTTATTTTCTTCAACCTCCAAATAATCCTGTTCACAACTTCAATAAATCAGTACAAATAATATTTGCCACTGTTGACTCCGTTCTCAACCTGATTCAACAAACTTGCTTATAGATTAAGTGTTTTTTTTGCGTTGGTTTCCCTTGTTCATTCTATTTTTTAATTTAATAGATTCTTTCTTTTATTTCTCCAATTCCAGAATCTTTGATCTTTAGAAGAAAACAATTTCTCTTATTTGTTAATTTTCTAATTCATTTGTTAGAATGTATTTATAAAGTTTTTTAGTTTTTTAATTCATTTTAAAATAAAAGAAAACATTAATCAGTCTTGACAGGTGGATTAATTTTTTATGCGATTGTTATTAATTGAGACATTCTATTTTGTTTGGTTTTGTGACACGCACTTCATTTAAAGGTTTTAGTTGTTTGTATATTGAGTATACCTCAAGATCATAGAGAGGGTGAAAGATATTACAATTTTTTTAAAGCATATGTCATGGGATTCTGGGAGAAACCTCTCATCTATGTTTCTTGTGTCCATTTTACTATTGTTGACTCCTCAAAGCTCCGAAAAAGGGATATTTTACATTGTCATTATGGCTTTTTGCCATAAGTTGTGGCATGGATTGTTAACACACTCTAACTCCTTTGAGAAGACCATAATTTGAATTCTTAGGTCTTCTTGTGGTTTTTAACAACAATTTGGTGATTTTTGTGAACATATAATTGAGAAAAAAAATGATTTTCCTTCATTAATTAAATTATTTAAAAATATTAACTTTTTAAAAGATTTTGATTGGGTCTTACACCCCCTCCTCTTAAATTACAATTCCTACTAGAATTTTACTAAGGGTAGAATATAGGCAAAACCTCAAATTTGAGTCACATTTCTCTAAATATTATAGTTTTCCTAAGAATATGTCGCCACATGATTAGATCTCCATTACAAATGTGTTCATAACACGAGGAAGAAAATAAAGAAGAGAAGAGGAGGAAGAATAAGAAAATGGAGAAGGAGAAAACACAAAAGAAGGAGATGATAAAGGCACATGCACATTATCTCCAAGGAAGGAAGATTCAAGCCTTCAATTTAATGGATGCATTCAAAAGGAAAATGGTAGTGTAGCCTTTAACCCTAGCAACGAGTATAACTTCATCGATTTGAATTAGCCAAGAAGCTATATAAACAAAAACAAAAAAAACATAAAGAAAACTCAAATTTTGGATATGAATATTCAAATTTTTGAAACTTTAAAGATATCTACGACGAAATATATTTTTTGGTTAGAATCCTTAGGAACTATAACATCAATATGTAAATAAAGTTCATGAAGCTTTTTGTATCAGATGAAAAAGTTGCATTATAGGATATTACACATAATAGAGTTTGAAGGAAACTTAAAGAAGAGGAAGTTTAGAAAGCTCATGAAGATTGTAACAATGTATTGGAGGGAAAATAAGAGTAGCAAGATGTTGAGATAAAAAATGAGATTAAAATGAGATTAGTACCTCTATTTAATAGTCAGTAAAACAAGTGGCAAAAAATCATTGGGAGTGATAAAAAATCATGGAGAAATGCTAATACAATGAATCGACAAGCTAATGTCAATGGTCCTACATGGAATCAAACGAACAATTACAAAAATAAATGGTATCATACAAGTAATGATTAGTAATGGAGGAAATAAGGAATTACTATGATAGGGAATAGAATCAAATGTGCGTAACAAAAAAAACCCACGTAGTCGACCCCCATCCAGTCCACAATCTGCCACCAAAACAATAAATCCCCAAACCTCTACTAATGTGCTCGTGGAAACTCACCTATGATCTGGTAGGGGTATCTTATTGGTCTCGTGAAGGTGATATGCTCAAATGCCAACACCTCAAGGAGCATGCAAGCTGTTAGGCTATGGTACTTGTGGTGGACATACCACCCGAGATTGTGGTATAGGTGGGACAACTACTTGTGATCTCAAGTGAATATGATACCTCATTCCATGTCTGTGATGTAGCATATGAGGCCTACCTAGAGAGGAGACTCATCTGTTGGTGATGACTCGAAGTAATATCGTAGTAATCGTGATACGTCTGACAAGGCACACTATGAACTTCCCCTTCTTACTACCGTAGCAATCATGATATGTCTGACAAGGCACACGATGAATTTCCCCTTCTCCAACCATGTTAGATATATGTTCTCTATCATGTCAAAGGGTACCACTTAGCTGATACAGTAGAGTTGTTCATCTTGGACATCCCAAGCTGTCCATGGATCATCAAGGGACTCTCTCCCGTCAAATAGAAGTCATAGAAGTCATAGAATGCGGTAAATGTGATTTCTTTCATGAGGAGATAAAAATGAATGAAAGATTTTAATAACATTTGCGAGATTAAACAGTCTATGAGATCAAAAAATAACACTTTTAATTAATCTTCAGATTAATTACAAGACATAATGTCGGCATCCCATCTTTCCATTCGCTCCATGAGCACAACAAGGTGAGATCTCATCTTTGGCATCTCATGAGTCCACCAAAGCCTTACTCAAAATATTTGTATCAATACATCAAGTACTCAATACATAATGTCGACATCCCATATTTTTATCAATACTTTACTTCATCTTTGGCATCGGTACTCAATACATCAAGTAAATGGCTCAAGTATGGGATCTAAGAACTATCAAACAAATGCCGCAATGAGTATCAACTATAGATTATTGGATGAAATTATCATCATATCATATTTGTAATAAATTATGATAGTCATATGTTTAGATTATTCTCATATTTTGGAAAGCAAACATTTCAATAATGGATAATATGTTATGTACCTAGGGGTATTCAACGTCATAATATATTTAAATGGATGCAGATGTCAACATGTCCAACACATCCCTTAAATATTTTGGGTAATGTGAACAATTTGTGTAATTAATTATATCAATTAATGATAGGCCTTCATTAGGATTACCCCTCCATTGTACTATTTGAAGGAGGTATATATAAAGAATGCAATTATCATTGTAAGGATATGCATTGAGTATGATATTGTCTATGGGATATTAGAGATGTTGTATGAACTAGAACTATAAGCTCTTTTAGATAGATGGGATCCAACATAAAAAAGTGGAAGAAGAGGAAGAAAAAGAAGAAGAGCAAGAGGAGGATGAGAAGGAAAATAAAGAAGAGGAGGAATAAAAATAAGATGAAGAATAAGAAGATGGAGAAGCAGGAACATAGAAAAATAAGGATATGATATAGTTGCATGCACTTTAGCTCCAAGGAAAGAATATTCAATCCTTTGATTTTATTGATGTATTCAAAAGGAAAAGTTAATGCATATATTAACTCAAACGTGTAATTATCCAAAAAACTACATTCACAAGCAAACTTGATATCAAGAACACTCAAGCAATGGGTGATGATATTCAAAATTTTAAATATTTAATATCTTTATGGATAAATAATTTTTTACTAAAAGTTTCATGCTTTGGATATAGATTGGTTATCCTTGGTTTGAATCTTTGAGAATAAAAACCACCAATATGTAAAAGAAATTAATGAAGGTTTTATATACGAGGAAAAAGTTACATTGTAGGATATTACACATTATAGAGTTTAAAGGGAAGTTAAAGAAGAGTTCAGAAAGCTTGTGAAGATTATAACAATGACTTAAAGGAAAAATAAGAGCAAGGGGCTTCGGCCCTAGCCCACCCGGTCGTGGATCGCAACTTAAGGCGTGGGTATGCTCCCCATGGTCTTGAGTTCGAGTCCCCGGCTGTGTTAACTCTGTGTGTGTTGCTACCTTGTGAGTGGGTTGTACACACTGGGGGATTAGTCTTGCTTCGGCAAGGACACCTCCAGATTCCACGATAGTGAATATAAAAAAAATAAGAGCAACAATATGTTGATGAAAAAGAGGGACTAGTAAAAAGAGTAGCAAGATGTTGAGGATAATAAGGACACTAGTGAAATAAGTGACAAAAATGGTGAATAATTAGTTAAAGTTGCAGTGATAGAAAAGAGTGCACCATACAATTATCCAAATCATTGTGAGTGATAAGAATCTTGGAGGAATGCTAATACACTGAATCAACAAGCTAATAACTATGGACCTATATGGAATCAATGGCATCATGGAAGTATTGAGTACAAATGGATGGAGAGGAGGAATTACTACAATAAAGAATGAAATCAAATGTGTGTAACAAAAGATGGGTTAAGTATGAGATCTAGGAACTACGAAACAAGTGCCATAGTATGGAGTGACTTCTTCCACATGGATTATTATTTAGTTTTAACCTACCTAAAGGGTTAACTCTATTTTTTGATATATTGGGTATTAGGGAATCTTGGCTCATAAAAATATCTTGTGTTGTTTGAGATCTAGCATAGTCATTATATTATTTCAATTATTATATGGGGATATCATCAATCCTTCCTAGAAAACTTATTATTAACTCTTTCCATATCATTATTCCACTTTCTCCAAGGAGTTTTTGCAATTCCCTAAGCTGAAAAACCTAAAAAAATTGATAGAACAACTTCTTTTGAAGCAAGAACAAGATATGATAACATGTTGAACTTGCACACATGTGTCATGCTATTAACCCAGAATCATATTCTATTACAACACCACATAAGAATAAGATAATAGAATCATCAACATTGAATCCACACCAAGTCAACTTAGGAACTCTTACAATACCAATGGAATCCTACATAGATAGTGGAGTGACTAGGAGTTAACACACCTCAACTAGATCACCAACCCTTGATTCTTAGAATAAGGACTAGACTGAGGGTAATGACCACCTCCAATCCACTCAACAACAACCTAAAAATTACCTAAATACAAGGGAAAATATTCATAAGATATTTGAATACTAGGAAGTACAAACCCTCCACTAAATAGAATAATGATGAGTCACTTAAAAAAAAAAACATGCTTTCGACAAAAAGAGGTGCCATAAAAATTTAAATATAATACTTGTTAATGAAATGAAAAAATTAGAAGTCTCTCAAAAATAATAGGGATAACTATCATATATAAATGTTCGTCAATAAATTATTGGAAGAGACAACAAAACAACAAACAAAGAAATATGGCATGAGAGGACACTAGCATCTAATGATGGCAGTAGCATAAGTGATCAAGTTTCCAGGTCTATTGCTAGAGTCCTAGTCTAGTGCTAGAATCATGTTTAGGCATTATAGTCCAGAGATAATGAATGCTTATAGGGAAAGAGATAATTAATGCTTATTAAATTTGACCAGTAAGATAAGATCACAATTGCCTTGAGGTGGACAACATCGTTATCTAGAGAGAAGTTGAATTAGTTAATAAGATAAGGAAGGAGTTGTAATGGATCCACACAATAATTTAGAAGAGCATTTGGAAATCAACAATCCAAAGAAATTATAGACAACAAATAAAAAACATATTGGAGATGAGCTTGTTTGTTAATGTGTTGTTCATTAACGATGCCTACACAAATTTTAGTGGGATGAGCTAGGTATAAAAGAAATAGTGTGTATATGTAATGGGAAGAGAGGAACTAGCTAAAAGCGTTGAGGCACTACCTTACATTGCATGCAATAATTTTAATAATAATACAAATTTCACTCTTACAAATTGAAAAAAATGATAAATTCCTATCCTTTTAATTAATATTTCTTTAGGTATTTAATGCATTCACACTTTTGTAAATTTATTTCAACTTTTCTAGCTCAACAAATAACATGTGGATTCCATGAATAATCTAGATAGTTCAACCTTTTGATAAACTAGCTAGTGGACAACTTGTGCATTTCGAAATAATAATCATATGGATTTCTTGTTTTGGAGATCGATTTTGACACCAGATGCAATAAGAAAACAATGAAAATTGACACTTTCAACTAGCTCTATTCAACAAGAAAATATGATGAATGTTGAATGTGAAATAAATTAGTGAATAAGGAAACAATGAAAATTGTGGCACAAATTTATTCAATAGTTTTACATTTGTGAGGAGCATTCTCAACCACTAATTTCAAAATGCATCTCAATCCTTTAAATAATAAACGATCTAAAATAATATTTAATTATTTAAATAAATAACAACATTTAAAATAGAATTAACAAACTTTCTAAATAAATGAAATAACTCTTATTTTCCTTCGCACCATTAAATGAATTAAAAATTGTGTAGCAGAACTAAAGAGAATTATGAACTAACTCTAATAACATGCAAAACTATTATTAACTACATCTTTTACGGTTGCAGAAAATGAACCAACTGTAATAACATGCAAAACTATTATTAACTGCACATCTTTTAGGGTTGTAGAAAATGAACTAACTTTAATAACATGCAAAACTATTATTAACTGCACATCTTTTAGGGTTGTAGAAAATAAAGTAACTGTAATAACATGCAAAACTATTATTAATTAGGGTTGAAGAAAATGAACTAACTGTAATAACATGCAAAACTATTATTAATTGCACATCTTTTAGGATTGTAGAAAATGAACTAACTCTAATAACATGCAAAACTATTATTAATTGCACATCTTTTAAGATTTTAAAAAATGAACTAACTGTAATAACATGGGAAACTATTATTAACTCCACATCTTTTACGATTGTAGAAAATGAACTAACTGTTCTAACATCCTTGCATGCCTGGATAGAAGATTGGTTCAATTTCAACTGCTGCAAGTTGGGAGAAATTAATGTCTTTCAACATAAACAACACAGAAGCTTCCTAACAATACGACCCCTTTTTTTTTTTTTTTAAAATACGTGCCTAAAAATAGAGAGGATCGAGTCGGTATTAAAAAGGTATAAGCAATTTAGGTTCAAAACTTTCTCTGCTATAAACCCTACAGAGTGCAAATTACGATTAACATACAATTTTCTGAAATTTTGCAATGGGATCTCTTATTCCTGGTCTTCCGGATGACATGGGGTGGGAATGCCTGGTGAGGGTGAAGTTGAACGCTCATCACATCCTCAGGTGTGTCTGCAAAAGCTGGAACGACGCATTGAAAAGCCCCCACTTTTATCAAGAAAGAAAAAGATTGAAGATTTCCGAGCAACGGATTTGTATGCTCCTTTGCAGAGAGGACATTCGCGACAGAGTAGTTGTATACGACCCGGAGAATAACTCGTGTAAAACTCTACCAGCCATTCCGGGAAAAAATGACGCCATGTTTTGCTGCCATTTCGTGAAACAAAAACTGGTTTTGATTGCGGATTATAATTTCGACCATACAAGACGTTGTATGTGGTTGTACGATTTTGCTTGTTCGAAATGGCGGAAGGGTGCAAAATTGCCATATTGCCGAAATTTTTCAAGATTTGCCTCCGCAGTGGATGAGGCGGAGGGACTGATTTATGTTGGTGGAGGGTATTGCAGTTCTGACAATCGTAGATGGTATCGCAAAGGTCGAGGGTATTGCAGGTTTCACAATGGTGGAGTGCGCAAGGTGTTTGGTAAACCCGTCCGTAGCGCTTCAGTTTACAATGTGGAGAAGAACAAGTGGTATCATCTCCCCGACATGAACACCTGCATGGAGTTCCATAGCGGTCATTTTGTTGACGGCAAGTTTTATGTAATGGGACCTTCTAACAGTTTTGAGGTTTTTGATTCCTACACGAGAAGCTGGAAAACTATGGAGAATAGTTTCGACACTCCGCATTTCGTAAGTGGATTTGGGCGCTTTTATTGCTTGTCTGGTAGCGGACTGATTGAATATGACTATAAGCAAGATAAACTGCACATTGTCGGGCCTGTTCCAACGGAGGGTTGGTGCCGATTCACTCACTGTGCAGTGGTTGGCAATAAAATCTTTGTGAGCAAACAGGATCATACAATTGAAGGTCGATGTTTTTATATGCTTACACCTCCAAGTGAGACAAGAGGAACAGTCGAGGTGATTCGCATTAAGAGATCATCGGGCCTCCAGGATGAGCTTACAGGAGCTGCTACCCTGGATCTTTGACACTTTTGAGCTTGATTCACTGGGCCAGCACTAGTGATTTCTTGCCAAACAATGAGCCCTGGTAATATCGACAAGTCTTATTATTATTGGTCTCCTATAGAAAAAGGATTGGAGGAGGATTAAGGCAGCACAGGGTTTGATGTTTTCGAACAAATAATGAGATTGATCACCACTAAAGGTTTCTCTTGTGTTAGCACTCTCATCTTAGATAGCTCTGAGAATGAGACAGAAACATGAATCTCTGCTATGGTTATAGTCTAATAAAGCTGTTTTAAAGTTCTGTTTTGTAAATATTACTAGGTTGACATATAGATGATAGAAGGCAACCAACATAACGGTTGTCTTGTTTGTTACAATTTATAGCATAGGAAGGTAATTTTCTGAATATGTCCGCTCCAATGGAAAAGCTAATGTAATCTTCTGTTGAAATTATAATATAAGGGGGCTATAAAAAAAGTTGCCTAGAGGTTGTAGCTAGCAATCCCGTTACATAGAAAAAATTGATTGATTGCTTAAGCTACTTTCAAGAAAACGATGAGTCTTTTTGAGTTTAATATAGACTAGGTTTTTTTGGTTTCTTTTCTGGGCCCTAGTCAATAATTTATGTAAGGATCTTCATATTATTAAAATATTAAATTACACAATTAGACTTAATCTCATGTATCATTAGGCACACATCAAATAAATTTCATATTTGATAAGGATAGAAACATGATAATAAATTTGATACTGTGTCAATTACATAAGTTAAAAAATAAGTACACATAAGACCTCAAATGTCTTTATATAAGATTATACAATCAAATGCAACAATACATAATTTACAAAGCTGATGATAATCTTGATAGGAGCTCCCAACATCTATCTCCCATGAACACACCATGGGCGAGAACATCGCCATCAAGTGTTTGGAAGAGTTTTTTTCCCGCACCAAAATAGAACACAAGAAATGATGAAATCAAACTTTATTTTGATCTATAATCTAATTAGTATGGAATGAAAGATAATGCATAAAGATTAGGCTGAGTTATTATTGCTCTTTCATTGATAGGATATAGAATAACACATAACTACTGTTATATATGTTTCTAAAAGCACTGTAATTCTTGATACAATTCTGCCTAAGCATAATAGAATAGATACTCAGATTCCCTTAAGGAGATCATATCCATTGGGCAATCTCATTTTAGGGGATGGATTGAAGGATTGGAGGTAGTAAGAATCCTTTTTTTGGGTGGTATGTATGGTGATGTGCTTAATAGGAATGCTTAATATATGAAGCATGGTAATATTCTTATGCAGAACTTTATAATAATATAATTATAAAAATAATATAATAATTATCGTTATTATAATATTTTATAATAATTGCTCTGCAGTAATGTATGTAGATTCATGTTAAGATAGATTAATTATGGTTAAAATGGGCCTAAACTTAGTAGGGGACATTACAAATCGGTGGTAATTTTTTAAGTGTGTCCTAACATATATGTTTTTCTAACATATATTTGTTATCATTGCTCTCAATTCGATCTGCTCTATAATATAATTATTATAATCTTAAATTTTAATATAAAGATGTTATATAATAATAATCAGTTTACTATTATAATCTTTAAGTTAAATATGAAGATGTTATATAATGAATTTGATAATATAATAATCGATTTATTATTAAGAGGTTCATTCAAATCTTTAATTTGAATGAACAAATAACTCATAATTAAATAATTGGTGCCTAATCCTATTCAAAAATAAATTATTGTTCCTTGACAATACGGGGACATCACAACGAGAGAGAAAAATAAGTGAGCTATGTATGTACACCAAGTTATCTGCTTTCTTTGGTCCAAATTCGTTCATCTTTATTGAATGTATAAAACCATAAGTACTCCAATTTCTTTCACAAGATGAAGTGCTCACTACTTGTGAGAGAAATCTTTTTGCAAATATTTGAAGTTCAAGGGTTTCACCTCCATGGTTCGACTACCACTTTTTAGTGTCTTTCTTTGCTTGCATATCTTATAAATCTTCCATGGAAAAAAAATCACCATGCCCATGTGAAAACTTATTCCATTGACTCATAATTGAAGCATCCTCACCTTGACCATATGTCTTCTTTATTGCAACCCAAAATCCCTTCATTGCCTCTCTAACCTCATATAGAGACCTCTTATTGGTATCTTGTATATTATACCATCTAGGATTTAAGGCACAGGCAACACAATGGAGGGGTATGTTAAGTTTGTTCCATCTTCCATGTAATTTTTCTTCTATAAAAGGAGATAGAGAAAGATCTTTTGCATTTATTATTTTCTTTACTCTTTCACACATGGAATCTATTTCTTCATAAATTTCTCCCAAACATGGCTTCTCTAAATTTGCAAATTTGAACACCTCAGATATGGAGCTAATAAATTCCATTACAAATTTAACATCAACCCAAAAATGGCTATCAAAAACCATACCTATCACCTCAATTGCAATATTTGGTGTAGATTGTCTCCAAGATGCCTATGCATTAGTAATCACTATGGAGCACAAAGCTCCTTCAACTTCACAAAGACGGTCAAGAAGAAAGAATAAGATGCAATCTGTGTATCAATAGGTTTCAAAAGTTTCACCTTGGCATATTTTGGATAAATGCCTTGTGTGTGCTGATGGTTAGATATCAGCATTTGTATTTATGTGCCCTTTTCTATGAGATTTGAAAATCATTGGAACTTGCCAATATATTTGAGTTGATTATTCAACAAGTGCACACATCATGGTGTCTAAAATATATGCTTGTACCTTTTTTCTACCAACATGCCTGTTGATTTACAAACAAGGGTAGTATCAGTAACAACTTAGACTACATGTGATGCCCCAATGTCCTCAATGCAGTCACATAGCTGGCTATGAAGCAACTTTGCATTTTTTTTCTTGCCTTGAACAATTTATTGACTTCAAAATATAAGGTCCTTT